>NW_022437002.1:7124407-7137183 GCF_009761245.1 Sapajus apella | reverse complement strand
GGCCTCCCAAAGTGCTGGGATTACAGTCGTGAGCCACCGCGCCCGGCGTCCAATTTTTTTTTAAGAGACAGGGTCTCACTTTATCACCCAGGTTAGAGTACAGTAGTGCAAAGATAGCTTACTGCTGCATCGACTTCCTAGGCTCAAGACATCTTTCTGTCTCAGCCTCTCAAGTAGCTGGGACTACAGGCATGTGCCACCACACAGTTGATTCTTTTTTTTTTTTTTTTTTTTTCTTTTTTTTTGAGACAAGGTCTTGCTCTGTTGCCCAGGGAGCGCAATAGTGTGATCTCAGATCACTGAGGTGGGAGGTCCACCTCCCGGGTTCAGACGATTCTCCTGCCTCAGCCTTGGAGTAGCTGTGACTACAGGCACACACCACCATGCATGGCTAATTTTTATAGTTTTAGTAGAGATGGGGTTTCATCATGTTGGCCAGGCCGTTCTCAAACTCCTGACCTCAAATGATATGCCCACCTTGGCCTCCCAAAAATGCTGGGATTACAAGCATGAGCCACCATGCCCAGCTTACATAGCTGACTTTTTTTTTTTTTTTTGAGACTGAGTCTCGCTCTGTCGCCCAGGCTGGAGGGCAGTGACACGATCTCAGCTCACTGAAACTTCTGCCTCCTAGATTCAGGTAATTCTTCTGCCTCAGCCTCCCAAGTAGCTGGGACTATAGGCGTCCGCCACCATGCCCAGCTAATTTTTGTATTTTTGGTAGAGACAGGGTTTCACCATATTGGCTAGGCTGGTCTCGAACTCCTGACCTTGTGATATTCCCACCTTGGCCTCCCAAAGTGCTGGGATTACAGGCGTAAGCCACGGCACCTGGCCTACATGGCTGATTTAAAAAAATTTTTTTTTGTAGAGGCAGGAGTCTCCCTGTGTTCCCCAGGCTGGTTTCAAACTTCTGGCTTCAAGTGATTAGACCACCTACAGCCTCCCAAATCACTGGGATTTCAGAGCTGAGGCACCGCACCTGGCCATTCCCATTTTTTAACTCTCAATCTTGGCCACATGGAGCCTCCAGGGATTTGTTAATTGAGTTTAAAGTGTTCTGCTACCACTGGCTTCAGCTGCAGTCTTCTCCTCCTGGGCTTCTGTCCCCAGTAGGCTGTGTTTTTCTGTATCTGCCCATTTGTCTCTCCAGTTTGGGAGGCAGCAGTTTGACCTGTGACCTCAATTTTCTGATGGCTCTAAGAAGAGTTATTGCTTTTCAGTTTTTTCAGCTTTTTCTGGTTGTGAGGAAGGAAATGATGACTTTGTAGGGGAGCCAGAGATCGCCTCCAGCCCTTCTTTAGCTATTATGGGGGCTCTGTAGCTGGATCTGGAAACCAAATTGATACCAGGCAGACTAACAAGAGAAAAGAGAAATTGTGTTGATTTTACATGTGCATGGAGATCTTCACAACACAATGAAGTCCGAAGAAGTGATCAAAGCAAGATTTGTTTATACTTTTTTTTTTGAGACAGTGTCTTACTCTGTTGCCCAGGCTGGAGTACGGTGGACTGATTTCGGCTCACTGCAACCTCTGCCTCCCAGTTCATGCAATTCTCCGGCCTCGGCCTCCCAAGTAGCTGGGACTACAGGCACCCATCACCATAACTGGCTAATTTTTGTATTTTTAGTAGAGATAGGGTTTCACCATGTTGGCCAGACTGGTCTCGAGCTCCTGACCTCAAGTGATCTGCCTGTCTTGGCCTTTCCAAGTGTTGGGATTATAGATATGAGACACTTTGCCTAGCCACGTTTGTGCTTTTTAGACAAAGAATGGTGAATTTGAGAAGAAATGACAGGACAAAGAAAATCTGGCGAGGGGGTGTACGTTTCTAGTGGAGTCACTAGGTGATGTACAGGAGGGTGTAAAACTAATAGAAGACTAGGGTTACTTGGTTAAGTATATTTATTCAGGTCCATGGCAGCCCCCAGTGTGTCTCTGGTAATGAGGGCTATTTTCTTGCCCTGGTATGGGGAGGGTACTCCTCCTAGAGGAATTCCTTATGGCTTGCTGCATGCAGGAAAGGACAGGTCAGCAAGTTCTTACCGAAAGTACAATTTTGCCAATTTTTTTTTTTTTTAAAGACAGTTATTGCTCTGTCACCCAGGCTGGAGTGTAGTGATCTAATCTCAGCTCATTGCAACCTCTACCTCCTGGGGTTCAAGCGATTCTCCTGCCTCAGCCACCCAGGCAGCTGGGATTGTAGGTGTGCATCACCATTCCCGGCTAATTTTTGTGCTTTTTGTAGAGTCAGGGTTTCGCTATGTTGGCCAGGCTGGTCTCAAACTCCTGGCCTCAAGCTATCAGCCCACCTCTGTCTTCCAAAGTGTTGGGATTACAGACATGAGCCACCGCCTTGGTCCTTGCCAATGTTTTTAACTAGAAATAATCAATACACCAATCAAGCATCTTTTGGGATGGCATGTCCTTCACTCCTTTAATGTCAGGGTCTTTAAATTTGTACCAAATGTCCAGGTGTCTTCAGAGGGCCGCCTTCAAATACTCATCAGAGTGCTGCTCAGTGCATGTGTGAGAGAAGCTTACTGAAGCCGAGATAAAACCATCAGAATGGATTGGAGAACAGTGCCTGGCATTCATACAGGACTGGGAATAGTGGCTGTTCTCACCAGCTAGACTAGAAAAACTTTTTTTTTTTTTTTTTGAGACGGAGTTTCGCTCTTGTTACCCAGGCTGGAGTGCAATGGCGCGATCTCGGCTCACCGCAACCTCCGCCTCCTGGTTCAGGCAATTCTCCTGCCTCAGCCTCCTGAGTAGCTGGGATTACAGGCACGCGCCACCATGCCCAGCTAATTTTTTGTATTTTTAGTAGAGACGGGGTTTCACCATGTTGACCAGGATGGTCTCGATCTCTTGACCTCGTGATCCACCCACCTCGGCCTCCCAAAGTGCTGGGATTACAAGCTTGAGCCACTGCGCCCGGCCCTATTTTATTTTTTTGAGACAGAGTCTCACTCTGTCGCCAGGCTGGAGTGCAGTGGCACGATTCCGGCTCACTGTAACTTCTGTTTTCCGGTTTCAAGCATTTCTCCTGCCTCAGCCTCCCAAGTAGCTGGGACAAGAGGCACGCACCACCACGCCCAGCTAATTTTTTGTACTTTTAGTACAGATGGGGTTTCACCATGTTGGTCAGGATGGTCTCCATCTCTTGACCTCGTGATCCGCCCGCCTCGGTCTCCCAAAGTGCTGGGATTACAGGTGTGAGCCACCGCGCCTGGCTGACTAGAAAAATTTAATTCACCAGGCACTGGGAAAATACTCAGGTAGGGCTTGCTTCATCTAATTAGCCCTGTCTTGAGCACTACTTCAGACCTGCTGGACAAATTACAAAAGCAGGAACAAAAAGGGTCAAACTGTTTCCAAGTAAGTTAACTGAATCCCAGAACAAAGATCAAGAAGGTGTGTAAGAATAGAAAATATCAGGCTGGTCTTGCCGGCTCATGCCTGTAATCCCAGCACTTTGGGAGGCTGAGGTGGGTGGATCACCTGAGGTCAGGGGTTTGAGACCAGCTTGGCCAACAACAACAAAAAAAGTAGCCAGGCATGGTGATGGGTGCCTGTAATCCCAGCACTTTGGGAGGCTGAGGCAGGTGGATCACCTGAGGTCAGGGGTTTGAGAGCAGCCTGGCCAACATGATGAAACCTGGTCTCTACTAAAAATACAAAAATTAGCCAGGCATGGTGGTGCATGCCTGTAATCCCAGCTACTTGGGAAGCTGAGGCAGGAGAATCTCTTGAGCCAGGGAGGTGGAGGTTGCAGTGACAGAGCAGGACTCCATCTTAAAAAAAAAAAAAATACATATATATATATATATATATATATATATAGTGTGACTTCACTTATATTAGGTATCTACGATAGGCAAATTCATAGAGAAAGAAAGACAAGAGATTACCAGATGTTGGGTTAGGTATGAATGGGAAGTTTCTGTTTGTGGTGATTTAAAAAATGTGTAAATAGATCAAAGTGATGGTTGCCTAACATGGTGAATGTAATTAATGCCACTGAACTGTATACTTCAAATGGCTAAAGTGGCAAGTCAAAAAAAAAAACACTATAAAGAGGAGCTCCCCCAACACCTTAAGGAGCTTAGAGGGCAGGCATACATGCAAACAATTACAACACAGTGTGCTAATGTTATAATTTTGATGTATACAGAGTGTGAAGATTTATAGGAAAGAGCTCATATGTTTGTGGGTGTTGGGAATTTGGAATAATCATGGTGAGTGCTGGAACCTCTCAGCTCAGTGTTGCCAGGGTGTGGAAGGAAAACATCTTGGGCCCCCAAAGTCACCAAGCTAAAGGGAAAGTCAAGCTGGGAACTGCTGAGGGCAAACCTGCCTCCCATTCTATTTAAGGTTACCCCTCTGCTCTCTGAAATAAATGCGTATCTGATTGCCTCTTTTGGAGCGGCTAATCGGAAACTCAGAGGAATGCAACCATTTGTCTCTTACGCAGCTGTGACCTGGAAGGCCCCTCTCTGAGTTGTTCACCTTTTCTTCGAGCTGTCCCGCCTTTCAGGACCAAACCAATATTCATTTTACATATGCTGATTGATGCCTCATGTCTTCCTAAAACGTAGAACACCAAGCTGTGCCCCGAACACCTTGGGCACATGTCGTCAGGACCTCCTAAGGGTGTGTTATGGGCGTGCATCCTCAACTTTGGCAAAATAAATCTCAGAAATTAACTAAGATCTGTCTCAGATTTTTGGGGTTCATGTTTTGATAACCACAAAGGGATTCTGAGTGGAGGTGCCCCAGACCTTCACAAAAGTCCTATTGGTGCTTGGTACCAGCTTGAGTTATCTTTATGGCTCAAACCAGTAGGACAATTTGCTGAGGCCTGGAATCACCCACTCCAGATAATCTCTGATTTCCTAAAATTTGGTTGAGATCTAAAGTTTATTTTGCTGTACAACTTCCTTTTTTGTTAGTTTTAGTTGCTTCCAACAAGGAAGGCAAGTTTTCCTGCTTCCATGATGATGGGAGGCAGGTTAGCTCCTTTACAGAGTTTGAGCTTCCTCCCAGAAGGGAAGGTTTTTTTTTTTTTTTTTTTCCTGCTTCTAGGATGGTAGAGAGCAGTCTTCAGCCTGAAACCCATCCCTAGGTAAAAGCTGAATTGGGGTTTTGTCTTGGCTAAAGTTAACGAGCTGGTCTCAATTTCTCCTTACCATTAGAGCACCCAATAATCATGTAAGTTGTGCAGTTGTTAGTTTTGCTTGTTTGTTGTTGTTTGTGTCCATTTTTGTTGTTGTTTTGGTCTTTTCCCCATTGGGTTTGACCAACTTTATCTGACTTGATCAAATTCAAAGGAAAGTTCCAAATTATGAAGAACAAGTCCTCTGAAATGGTTAAATTCCCCCTGCCACACATACAAAAAGGTGGTATAGTGGGGGAGAAAAAACAGCCAGCAAAAGGAGGAAAGGTTTTTTTAGTTTGATTACTAAGGAGTTTATTTACATAACGAGGCCACCTCTTTGCTAGCCAGGCCAAACTGAAAGAGCAATGGCTGTACTTCTGAAATAGCAGCAATTTGTCGTAGCTGAAATATGGTAATGAGGTTAAAAAAATTTTTTTAAGGCTCTCAATGGTTAAGTCATCTTAATTAAAAGCTAACATCCAAGATGTGTGTGTGTGTGATAGCTGAGTGTGGTGGCTCACACCTGTAATCCCGGCACTTTGGGATGCTGAGGTAGGTAGATCATCTGAGGTCAGGATTTCGAGACCAGCCTGGCCAATATGGTGAAACCCTGTCTCTACTAAAAACACAAAAAGTAGTCATATTAGTTGGGTGTGGTGGTGGGCACCTATAATCCCAGTTACTCAGGAGGCTGAGGCAGGAGAATCACTTGAACCTGTGAGGCAGAGATTGCAGGGTGCCAAGATTATGCCACTGTACTCCAGCCTGGTTGACAGAGCAAAATTCTGTCTTAAAAAAAGAAGAAAAAGGTGTGTGTGTGCATATGTGTATGTTTGTATTTAAAAGGCCTTTAAGATTTTGTTTTTCTCCTAGGACCGCCCCCTTTTTTTTTTTTTTTCAAAAATTTTTTTTTTTTCGTTTAAAAAAAAAAAAAAAAAAAAAAGAAAAAAAACTTTTTCTTCATTTACTTCTGCGGTGTCTCCTTTCTCTTGCACCCTCTATTGCATGGGGGACCTAAAATAGTTTATAATAGCCTGGGGTTCCTTAAAAAAATGGAGCTCTGGGCAGTGAAACCTGTTTTCACTTATGGCACGTGGAGGAGAAACCTGTTTTCCCTGTATGGAACCCCAAGAATGTAAACAGACAAGTTCCTCTCAGCTCTTAAACTGCTTACTTTCCTATTGTGTCACCTGGTTTTTTGTTCTTTTTTTTGAGACAGTCTCACTGTCGCCAGGCTGGAGTGCAGTGATGCGATCTCAGCTCACTGCAACCTCCGCCTCCTGGGTTCGTGCAATTCTCCTGCCTCAGCCTCCTGAGTAGCTGGGATTACAGACATGCACTACCACACCAATTTTTGTACTTTTGGTAGAGACAGGGTTTCACCATGTTGGCCAGGATGATCTCAATCTCTTGACCTTGTGATCCACCCGCCTCAGCCACCCACAGTGCTAGGATTACAGGTGTGAGCCACCACGCCTGGCTGTTACCCGCTTTTTTGTTATTGTTTGTTTGTTTTGACTTTACTTGTTATTGAAACAGAAGTTACTCTTGGGATTTTAAGGAAGTTAGTTTAGGCACTTAGAAATGTCTTTGTTTAAAAAAAATTTTTAAGTGCACTGTAAAAGCATCATGTGGTCTACTCTCATATTAAGTCTCCCTTTTTAGAGACCCAGAATTCACTGTGAGCACTGCCCAGAGCCCAGAGATCCATTTAAATGATAGATGCCTAAGTAAAATTGACCTCCTTATACAATCCTGATAGATTTCTATAACTCTACGTTTGATCTGACATCCATCTTTAATCACCCTCTAGCACCATTAGATTTTTTTCTCTCTGTACCTTATGATGTAAATTTTGCTATTTGATTTCCACTTGAGTTGTTTCCTTTAATATGCAAATTTAAGGCTATTTAGCTGACAACTGCTTAGGATTATCAAGAGTCTGAAAGTTTAAGATGGCAAAGAAAAGGTTTTTATAAATCTATTAAGATGTATTTCTTTTCTTTCTTTTTTTTTTTTTTTAATACAGGGTTTCACCATGTTGGTCAGGCTGGTCTTGAACTCCTGACCTCAGGTGATCCGCCTGCCTTGGCCTCAAAGTGCTTGGATTACAGGCATGAGCCACCACGCCTGGCCTTAAGATGTATTTCTATTGGCATGTATGTATTCACATGTTGTGTACACAATGTTTCACTCCTGAAAATTGATGACAGAGCTCTCATTAATTGACTTAAAGAAAAACAAAAGTGTGTAAATCAAATACTTTATCCGAAAAAGGAAAGAGTAGTCAAATGGTTTTTCAAGTTTACATGACTTAAGTAAAATCTTTAATAAATAAGGTAGCTTTAAAATTATTGGTAAAGTAATATTTAAAATGTCTTAAGATTGCCAGCATACATTTTTATTTGCATTTACTAATCAAGCAGTTTTATTAATCAAGCAATTTTATACTCATCCCTGCCAAATACTATACGATGTCCAAATTTGGGATGGGGTTACAAAACTATAAACCCAGCCCCAAACAGAATGATTTTTGCTTATATAATTTTTATAAGACATTGATACTGGTTTAAATGAAAATAGCTACATCTTAAATTTAGTAAGATTACCGTAACTTCTAATCCTGTGGCTTTAGGCAGTCTAGTCCATAGGCAGTAAGGAGGTTTGCTTTGGGAAAGGACTGTTCATCTTTGTTTCAAAGCTAAACTATAAACTAAGTTTCTCCCAAAGTTAGTTTGGCCTGTGCCCTGGAATGAACACAGACAGCCTGGAGGTTAGAAGCAAGATGGAGTCAGTTAAGGCAAATCTTTTCTGCTGTCTCAGTTATAATTTTGCAATGGCAGTTTCATAACTTTAAATGACAGTTGTAATTTTCTAAATAATCTAGGAAAACGATTAAAATAATTTGGTAAATATAATGGGATAAATACTTGTAGAGAAACTTGTCATAATTTAGAATTTAAAGTTATGTTAAATAATACATATTTCAACCAGGCATAGTGGCTCACACCTATAATCCCAGCACTTTGGGAGCCTGAGGCAGGGAGATCACTTGAGATCAGGTCTTGACCAGCCTAGCCAACATGGTGAAACCCTGTCTCTACAAAAATATAAAAATTAGCTGAGCACAATGGCAGGTGCCTGTAATTCCAGGGAGGCTGAGGTGGGAGAATGGCTTGAACTTGGGAGGTGGAGGTTGCAGTGAGCACAGATTGTGCCATTGTACTCCAGCTTGGGTGACAGGGTGAGAATCTGTCTCAATAATACCCATTTCATTATTTGGGTAGTTTCCATATGTTGCATCCAGTAAGATCACAATTACTCAAGCTATCACCTTTGGTTAATTTTATATGAGAAAAAATATTGTATGGTAAATTTAGTCCTAGAATAAAATGACTGTTGTTAAAGAAAGAGGGAAAAACAGAAAGTCCAAGCATATCATGAATGGTCTGTGTAAGTCACAATAAGAGGATTTATATTAAAAAACAAATGAAACAAAACCCAAAAAACTTTTATATAATCAAGTTGTCTATAATTAAAGGGAAATTATAATGGTCCTTCTAGAGATTGGGCTTGATATAACAAAATATATACATATAATTTTAATTAATGTTATTACATCTATGTTTCTGTACGTACTTTTTTTATTTTTTATTTTTTATTTTTTTTTGAGACATTGCCTTGTTCTGTCACCAGGCTGGAGTGCAGTGGTGCAATCTTGGCTCACTGCAACCTCCGCTTTCTGGGTTCAAGCGATTCTTCCACCTCAGCCTCCCGAGTAGCTGGGACCACAGGCGACTGCCACCATACCTGGCTAATTTTTGTATTTTTAGTAGAGATGGGGTTTCACCATGTTGGTCAGGATGGTCTTGATCTCTTGACCTTGTGATCCGCCTGCCTCGGCCTCCCAAAGTGCTGGGATTACAGGCATGAGCCACCGCACCTGGCTCTGTATTACTTTTAAAGTCCTTTTGACATTGAGTTACAGGGCTTTGACTCCTGGGCCTAAAAAGGACACCAAGTCTTGCTGGCTAACATGGTGAAACCGTCTCTACTAAAAATAGAAAAAATTAGCCAGTGTGGTGGCATGCATCTGTAGTCCCAGCTACTCAGGAGGCTGAGGCAGGAGAATTGCTCAAACCTGGCAGGTGGAGGTTGCAGTGAGCTGAGATTGCGTCACTGCACTCCAGCGTGGGCAACAAGAGTGAAACTTCGTCTCAAAACAATGACAACAACAAGGACACCAAGTCCTGCCAAATCTTAAACATAGCAATTAAAGCCTCATCTTCATGCCTGGTATAAGATACCAATCAAAATAAACTGTATTCCTGAAATACATGTGGTAAGTAGAAAAGTTCCTTTTTAAAGTTTCCTTTCTTGTTAAAGTATGCTAGTAACTTTGTTAGGCCCTATCTTATGTAGCTGTCAGACATGCCATGCTTACAGGCATGTAGTACATTCTATGTCCTTGTACTTTTAACAAAGATATTTATGCTGGACATGCTCACAGCCATGTCCCAGCTCTCCAGTGCTTTTACCTGTTTAGAAAAGTTTTAAGTTGTTAGCCAATTGGGTTTTAGATTGTGAGGTGTGACTCCAGCCAATAGAGATCAAACACAGCAGTAAGGACAACCCCAAATTAATAAATAAATTTGTGTGTTTTCCTTTGTTCATTGTACTCTTGTGGCAAAATGGCTAGTGAGAGTACCCTTCCTGCAGTCCAGGAAGTAAAAATTGTGTTTCTGAAAGATCCTTTGTCCCAGTGCTAATTTTTCTTTGCAGCACTGAGCAACTATTTCCAACATCTATTTCCAACGATACAGGACCAGAAATTAGGGCTATTCAACTCAAGGCCCAGGGACTATTGTGGCAGAGGTAGGCACATGTGATTGTAAGGGCCAATTTTAAAAGATAAAATAAGTTGCACGAGGCCCCGGGTTCATTCTTCGGCACCTTAAAAGAAAAAAAAAGATAAAATAAGTTTAATTTATCTATAAATTAATCATTAATGTCAAAGGCACACTGATGCAAGACCAGCATATAGGCCCCCTGTGTCAGATTAACAAGGTTTTCTTGAAGCATTAACTGACTCCCTAATAAAGGTTATTAAGATTATAAAAGATTTATATACAGCTTTAAAAAGTCTTATCTGAGATTCATTCTATTGAACGAAGTTCCATCAAAGCTACTTTAAAAGCCTATGGAAAAAACAATAATTACTCTTGCTACAGTGTATACAAATAATCAGGCCAAGTATAATAAAGCAAATCAGTCCTACCATGATTTTTCTTTAGTAAAAATGGGAAACTGGAAAGAGAAAAATTATGTTTCACAAACTTTAGTATACCTGTTAGATTCTACTCTTGCTTAATGTTTGCCAATTTTTTTTCCTATAGTTCAGACCAAATTCTAATTTTTCTTGGCTATGAGCCTGCAAAACGATATTTTCAATTTTTTTCTCCTTTTTTCCTCAGTTTTCCTAATTTGGAGTCACTGAAAATTAAGCTGTACTTTTTTTTCAAGACAGAGTTTTGCTCTTGCTGCCCAGGCTGGAGTGCAATGGCACGATCTTGGCTGACTGCAACCTCTGCCTCCTGAGTTCAAGTGATTCTCCTGCCTCAGCCTCCCGAGTAGCTGGGATTACAGGCATGCGCCACCACACCTGGCTAATTTTGTATTTTTTTTTTTTTTTTTTTTTGAGACGGAGTTTCGCTCTTGTTACCCAGGCTGGAGTGCAATGGCGCGATCTCGGCTCACCACAACCTCTGCCTCCTGGGTTCAGGCAATTCTCCTGCCTCAACCTCCCGAGTAGCTGGGATTACAGGCACGCGCCACCATGCCCAGCTAATGTTTTTTTTTGTATTTTTAGTAGACGGGGTTTCACCATGTTGACCAGGATGGTCTTGATCTCTTGACCTCGTGATCCACCTGCCTCGGCCTCCCACAGTGCTGGGATTACAGGCTTGAGCCACCGCACCTGGCCTAATTTTGTATTTTTAATAGAGATGGGGTTTCTCCATGTTGGTCAGGCTGGTCTTGAACTCCTGCTCTCAGGTGATCTGCCCACCTTGGCCTCCCAAAGTGCTGGGATTACAGGAATGAGCCATTGTGCCTGGCCTATGCTATTCTTTTTTAAAGCCCTGCAAACTGAAGCTAGACAACTTAAATTTCAGAAGAAAATAACAGCAACCTATTTACATAGATAACCTACTCTCATACCTGCCTACTGAAGTATGGACTTCAGAGTAATGTGGCCTATATTGATATTCCAGGATTGTTCTTTTTGTTGTTTTTCTTCCTTCCTCCTGTTTTCTCTTCATAGGACATGAGACTTCACAACCTTCTAAAAATGAGCGTTTTGGCCAGGTGCAGTGGCTCATTCCTGTAATCCCAGCATTTTGGGAGGTCTAGGAGAGTGGGTAACGAGATCAGGAGTTCAGGACCAGCCTGAGCAACATGGCAAAACCCTGTCTCTACTAAAAATACAAAAATTAGCCAGGTATTGTGGTGCGAACTTGTAGTCACAGTTGTAGTCCAAGCTACTTGGGAGGTGGAGGCATGAAAATTGCTTGAGCCTAGGAGGCAGAGGTTGCAACAAGCCAACTGATTGCACCACTGCACTCCAGCCTGGGTGATGGAGCAAGACTATCTCCAAAAAAGAATAGGGGGAATGAAATTCTTATTTTATCTCTAAAAGGATATTAAACAAAGAAAAGGGGATACAGCCTCCTTGGAGGACTACATGATAAGAAATCATAGGCAACAAAAAGAAAGAGCTGAGATTGAAACAAAGAACTTCCTCAGGCTCTGGAACCAGTGGACAGGGAGATTTGAAGCATCTACTTCCCCAGGGCATTTCCCTTCTTTTACGTATTGTGAAAAGAAGCAACATTTTTTTTTTTTTTTTGACATGGAGTCTTGCTCTGTCGCCAAGGCTGCAGTGCAGTGGTGTGATCTCGGCTCACTGCAACCTCCGCCTCCCAGGTTCAAGCGATTCTCCTGCTTCAGACTACAGGTGCATGCCACCATGCCCAGGTAATATTTTGTATTTTTACGGGGTTTCACCATGTTAGTCAGGGTGGTCTCGATCTCCAGATTTTGTCATCTGCCTGCCTTGGCCTCCCAAAGTGCTGGGATTACAGGCTTGAGCCACCGCGCCCGGCCCCCATTTTTTCTTTTTTTTAAAAAGCAGCCAGATGAATCACCTGAGGTCAGGAGTTCAAGACCAGCCTGGCAGAGGTTGCAGTGAGCTGAGATCATGCCACTGTACTCCAGCTTGGAAAACAGAGTGAGACTCTGTCTCAAAAAAAAAAAAAAAAAAAAAAAAGTTAAAAGTAAAATTGGCCAGATACCGTGGCTTATGTAATCTCGGAACTTTGGGAGGCCAAGGTGGGCAGATCACTTGAGCCCAGGAGTTCAAGACCAAACTGGCAACATGGCAAAACCCCATCTCTGCAAAAAATACAAAAATTAGCCAGGCATGGTGGCATATACCTGTAGTCCCAGCTATTTGGGAGGTGGAGGTGGAGGCTGCAGAGAGCCGTGATCATGCCACTGCACTCTAGCGTAGGCAACAGAATGAGACTCTGTCAAAACAAAACAAAAAAAAAAAA
>NW_022437002.1:7095327-7124007 GCF_009761245.1 Sapajus apella | reverse complement strand
AAAAAAAAAAAAAAAAGACATACCTGTTCTAAACATTGCACACTTAATAATAAAGATTCAAAATACACAAAGCCAAACTGCTAGAACTGCAGGAAGAATAGAGAAATTCATAATTAAGATTGGAGATTTCAGTATCCTTTCATAATCATTATGCAATTATTGAGAAAATCAGCAAGAAATAAGAAAATTGAACACTACCTAGTTAATATTTATTTATAACTTTTTTGGGGGCTGGGTACAGTGGTTCACGCCTGTAATCCCAGCACTTTGAGAAACTGAGGCGGCAGATAACCTGATGTCAGGAGTTTGAGACCAGCGTGGCCAACATAGTAAAACCCCGTCTCTACTAAAAATACAAAAATTGGCTGGGCATGGTGGTGGCACCTGTAATCTCAGCTACTCAGTAGGCTAAGGCAGGAGAATCACTTGAATCCAGGAGGCAGAGGCTGCAGTGAGCCAAGATTGTGCCATTGCACTCCAGCCTGAGTGACAGGCCAAGACTCTGTCTCAAAAAAAAAAGCAATATATATACATATATATATATATGTATACACACACACACACATATATATATATATATATATATTTTTTTTTTTTCCTAGAGACTGATTCTTCCACTGTCACCCAGGCTGGAGTTCAGTGGTATGGTTATAGCTCACTGTAACCTCAAACTCCTGGGCTCAAGTGATCCTCCCAGCTCAGCCTGCCAAGTAGCTGGGACTACAAATACATGCCACCATGCCAAGTTTGTTTTTTGGTAGAGACAGGATGTCACTATATTGCTCAGGCTGGTCTTGAACTCCTAGCCTCAAGTGATTTTTCCAGCCTCAGCTTCCCAAAGCATGGGGATTACAGGCATGAACTACCATGCTGGCGTAATTGATATTTATAGATTCCTCCACTGAACAGCAGAACACATATTGTTTTTAAAGGCAGATAAAAATTAACTAAGATACACCATAGCCTAGGCTATAAAGTACGTCTTGGTGATAAACACAATTTTTTTTTCACTCAGCAGGGCTAGTACTTCCTGCAGGAAGGGTGCAACTCCCTGACAGTCTTGCCATGAGAGCACACCTGAACAAAGGAGACAGGCATAAAGTAGCCTAATAATTTGTTGTGTCATCCACCTGAGATGTATAAACCAAAAACACAGCAATTATTTTAATGTTTAAACAGGACAGTTTACAAAAAAGTAAATACATATGGCTCAAAAAAGATATCCAACTTTATTTTTGTTTAAAGAGATAAGGTCTCACTCTGTTGCCTAGGCTCTGGAGCATAGTGGCGAGATCATGGCTCATACAGCCCTGAATTTCTGGGCTTCAGCAATCCACTCGCCTCAGTCTCCCAAGTAGCTGGGACTTCAGGTATGCACCACCACACCTTGCTAATTAAAAAAAAAAAAAATTGTAGTGATGGGGTCTAAATATGTTGCCAGTCTGATCTTGAACTCATGGCCTCAAGTGACCTTCCTTTCTGTGTAGGCCCTCAAAGAGCCGAGATTATAAGTGTGAGTCACCACACCCAGTCCCCAACCTTATTCTTAAGTGAATATAAAAAATTCCACTGGTATTAAAATGCCATTTTTAAACTAACAGATTGGGAAAGATCAAAACATTTGATAACACTGATAAAGATTTAATAGGCACTCTCATGCATTGTGGGTGGGGCTGCAGATTGGCACAATCCTTATAGATGACAACTTACCAATATCTATCAAAAGTAAAAATGCACATATCTTGACCCAGGAATTCTAATTTTAGATTTCCAGCATAGAGTAACTTACTCATGGTACAATATGACCCACATACAAGGTTATAAAATGAATCATTATTTATAATAGCAAAGGTTAGAAAAAAAAAATGTCAGTAGGAACTGCTCAATTATGGTAGGCCCTACATTTTTCATACAAAATCTGCAGTTATAGACACAGAATCAAGAAACTCTTCATGTAATGACATGAGACAATCTCAAAAATGTTACACGGAAAAGACATGCTGAAGAACAGTGTACACTATATAATATCACTTAGGAAAAATACCTCTAGAGGGATTCTTAGGGAATAGATAACACTTTTCAGGAAGAGAAAATGAGTTCCAAAGGAGGGAAGGAGACTTCACTGTTTATCATTCTATGGTTTTTGAATTTTGAACAACTTTGAAATAAAAACATTCCAACAGAAATACAAGTCTCTTAGTTAAGTTCAAATGAGCAAGTATTATATTTCTTTCATCTGACTGATAAACTTTTCCACAATTTCATCGAGTCTTTCAGGCTCCATTAGTTTATTTACCAATTCCTGCTCAACAGCCATTAGGGCTGGGCCAGTAAGCTTCTCTTGTCCCATGGTATTACATAAATATGTTTTGAGACGTGGCAGGGTAGAAAATGAGTTTTCAGTACTTGCTGAAGTAATTGGCCAAGACAAAGCAATATATAATAGCTTTGAGAGGCAAGGAATATTATTGTGAAGACCATGCTGAATAAACAAATAGCCAAGACTGATGAAGTTTATGCAATTATTATCTATGACAAAGTTGAGTTTTGCATAATGTCGATAAAATCTAAGTTCTGGGATAATGTCCTCATCAAGTTTATAAAATTCCTGAACATGTTTTGCTGTTGTTTCATTTAATGGTTCATTCCATTTAAATAACAGTTCTGAAATTTGCTTTATTTTGCAATAATCAAACTCTGAAAAACATAATTTTAAATTTTGTAATACAGTATCTAATCCTTGGTAATAGATATTAATTTTATATTGTTCTTCTGTTGAAGTAGGAAAAAACATATTATCTGAATTGCCAAGATCTACTGATTTCTGAATTTTTCTTCTTTTCTGAAGAGAAGGTTTTTCAACTTTAAAACCTTTACAGGTTATTTTTTGACATATCTCCTCTGTTCCATCCCAGATTGTTTTAAAATATACATCATTTCTTTCAGATGATAAACATTCCAAAATTGCTTCTATTTTTGAAGACAAAGAAAAAATGTCTATGGTTTTATTTTGAAGCTCTTTGGAAAGAATTCCTGTAACACTTAGCACTCGATACAGAAATTTCAAACAAAAGACAAATTCAAATTTGGAAACCAATGTCAGCAAATCACTCAATTCATCAGCAAAACTTGTATTTGAAGAATGGCTTGCTATAACTTCCAATGTTTCAATAATCTCTGGAAGACCGTCAATCACAGATAGTAATATATTATCATGGACTGTCCAACACGATTGTGATATATGTTTCTTGCATGTTTTGTTTTGACTTAGCCTACAAATGTTTCGAAAATTTGCCAACATTTCCCCAGACATACGAATAGTGTTGAACAAAGAACTGAGAGTTTTTAGAGCACCTCGGAGTTCTTTTACTTCTTTACAAAATCTAATTATTGCTAAATCCAAAAAGTGGGCATAACAGTGTATGTATAAAGCTCTTGGTTCTCCTTTCTTGAATTCTGCTGCAATTTTATTAAATTTTATCCTCAAATTAGTGGTGCTATCATAGGCCTGGCCATGTATTTTATCCATATCAACCCCAATTTGCTGCAGATAAGTTATGATAGTCCTATATAAATGGGTTCCAGTTATCTCCTCAGTATCAACAAAACCTAAGAATCTTTCCTTAATTAAGATAGTGTTTGATGATTTTTGTGGGTATCTTACACAAATTGAAAGCTGTTCTTTCATGGCACTATTGGTTGTCTCATCACATATTATTGAAAACGCTGGGGAGTCATTGATCTCATTCACAATATCCTGCAATATTTCAGTCTTTATTATTTCAATAATATCACTTTGAATTTGTGTGCTATTATAGAAGTCAACTTGTGAATTCATAAGTCGAAATATTTCTTCTCCTTTATCTTTTGCTCTGATTTCTAACAATTCTAAAAAATTGCCTTTATTGACAGATGAAATAGACAGGTCATTTCCTCTTAAGGGTAAACACTGCTTTCCAAGAAATAAAACATTTTCAATTATAAGCTTTAGGTACTTTTTATTTCCCTCAATCTGTTTTGAATGAACAGATAAATCATCACTGATAGCTCCATCACAAAACTGGTATTCTCTCCAAAATTCCAATGACTTCAAATGCATTTCACTTTTTTCATGCTTTCTGAATTTTTCCAGAGTTTTTTTCCAATTTGAAGTTCCGTGGGTTGCAAATGACTCTCTTTCACAGCTAAAATATTTTTGGCAGAACAACTGGCATGAATAACAGAATGTCACATCTTTTTTACTGTTTTCCAAACACTGAAAATCTGCACAAGATTTTTTAATACTTCGCGATTTACCTTTAACTTTCTGTACTTTGGATGTACATTTTGGGTGACATGGTTCATCACTTATTTTCATATTACATGCAGGATCCTGGTTTGATACGTTATCTTTTTGTACTTCTACACTGGAACCAATTGCATGCTGACTGAATACTGATGAAGATGGTGAAAGACTTGGCTGTTCCATACTATTACTAGCAGTACCACTACTGGATTTACTAGGTGAACTCTTAGAAAGCTTTGGGAGAAAATGAGAAAAGAACACTTGTTTTAACAGTTTTCAAAAATCAATTAAAATACCAAATATATTTACTCTAATTACACAGTAAAATAAATGACTGAGTTACAGTATGAGCTCCACCAGGAGGAAACATGAACAATGACGCACAACTTATTTATTTGCAATCTAGATTCAGCATTAAATGTCTGAAGAACGTTTTGGCATGTAATTGTCATAAAAATAATTTTTATTGCTCAGATGACTCAAATTGCTTAGTAATTTTTTTTCTTTTTTTTTTCCTTTGCATTGGAAGTAATTTTTAAAAGAACACAGAGCAAAAAAATACTTCTGTTTAAACAATTTACACACACACACATGCACACACACTACACACACACACACACACACACACACACACACACATAAAATCTGGGCTGGGTGTGGTGGCTCACACCTGTAATCCCAGCACTTTGGAAGGCTAAGACAGGTGGACCACCTGAGGTAGGCAGTTCAAGACCAGCCTGATCAACGTGGGGAAACCCCGTCTCTACTAAAAACACAAAAATTAGCTGGGTCTGGTGGCAGGCACCTGTAATCCCAGCTACTAGGGAGGCTGGGGCAGGAGAATTACTTGAACCTGGGAGGCGGAGGTTGCAATGAGCCAAGATTGCATCACTGCACTCCAGCCTGGGTGGCAGAGTAAGACTCCATCTCAAAAAAAAAAAAAAAAAAAAAAAAAAAAAATCCGCTTATTAAAAAAAGACAATGGGAAAAAAAAAGTTAAAATAAAACTTACATCCACAATGACATCTGCTGTTACTGAAGAAACTGTATCTGTTAAAATAGAGCATAAATTCAAAATATTATACTATATCCTATAAAATAGCATCATAAACTGTAATTGCTTATTTCATATAAGAAAAAGAAAATTTAGCATATAGAGATTTATCAAGTGTGACAAAACACTATTTATGTCAAATATCTTAACATCAACTTTTACCTTGTAAGACATCAGTGTTCATGATGGGCAAGGCAACATGAGTGTCTGCCAATGACACTATATTGCTTATGACTGGAGTTGTATCTTTCTTTGGAGAAGGAAGCTGTGTTGAAGTATCATGTGCTGTGGAAACATTTACTGACAAAAACAAAAACAAAAAGATTTCTTAGAAAGTAGAAAAAAATATCAATCAATCAGATAGTACTGTTTAATTAAATACTGTTTCAAGAAATAATGCAGGCATTTAACAGCATAAGAAATTGGTGGGTGCTGAAGTAATTTTTATTAGGGTTTAGGAATAGCCAGGTTCTTTAGTATCATATTTATAATTACAATACTACACTGGAAATTTACACTTCTCCAACATTTTATGTCTTAACCTTTGTGCACAATTTCCCAGTCCTTTTAAACAATTTGTTTAAAATTATGAGCAAATTTTTACTGTGATATTACTCATGAAGAAAAGAGATTCTTATAGAATGTCCTAATGGGCATCAATTTCAAACTCTTCCCAGGATTCATAAACCTCAGCATCAATGGAGTGCTAGGTTGGCGTCCAAGCTACTATCGCAGACATTTCGGTAACAAGCCAGTTTGCATGATTTACAAATCCCAGAGGCATGAGTCACTCTATGGTCTATGTAAATAGCACCACTAGTCCTACATAAGGCTTTCTGATGGAATACTTAGTTGGCTGGATTATTTGTGCTTTTTTATTAGTGAGTCTTAAAGCATTTACAATTACCTCTATTTCATGTTAAAAAAAAAAAAAAAAAAAAACGAAAATTCTTGTTTTTACAAAGCAGGGCTAAGTAAAACATTCTATGTCTTAATAGAAGCAGTCTTGTAAATATATTAATTAAACTCTGTTGACTGAGTGCCTCCTATATACCATGTTCTGCAATAGGTGTGCTCTCACTTTCCATATATATGTGTATATATATTTTTTCTTTTTGAGACGAGTCTCACTCTGTAGCTCAAGCTGGAATGCAGTGGCCCGATCTTGGCTCACTGCAGCCTCCACCTTCCAGTTTCAAGTGATTCTCCTGCCTCAGCCTCCTGAGTAGCTGGGATTACAGGAATGTGCCACCATGCCCAGCTGCTGTTTGTATTTTTAGTAGGGACGGGGTTTCACCATATGGCCAGGCTGGTCTTGAACTCCTGACCTTGTGATCCGCTCGCCTTGGCCTCCCAAAGTGCTGGGATTAAAAGGCGTGAATCACTATGCCCAGCTGATGCGCAATATATATTGATGTAAACGTATGTATGTTCATTTACTAAAGAATCCAAATAATCTAAAGATATGTATCTTTAAATTTTTATTTTATTATTATTATTTTTGAGACAGTCTCCCTCCGTTGCCCAAACTGGAGTCCAATGGTGTGATCTTGGCTCACTGCAACCTCCACCACCCAGGTTCAAGTGATTCTCCTGCCTCAGCCCCCTAAGTAGCTGAGATTACAGGCACCCACCACCACACCCAGAGAATACTTTGTATTTTTAGTAGGGATGGGGTTTCGCCATGTTGGCCAGGCTGGTCTTGAACTCCTGACCTCAGGTGATCGACCCGCCTTGGCCTCCCAAAGTGCTGGGATTACAGGCATGAGCCACCGTGCCAGGCCTACAAATAATATTAAATCTTGGGTGGTTAAGTAGCCTTACTTTTATACAAAAATACTGAAGAATAGTTCTTTGCAACAAGTTTAGATTGTTTTGACTTTTAAAAGTCAGTTTAAATTGAAAATTAATCAAGTTTATAAATTAAAGCAAAATAATATTATTTATTAATAATTACTAAACCTGTGAAATTGCTAAACAAACATTACCTGAAGAAGATTCCATCTTAGCTTTACTGTATGCAGAGAAACAATTAATAGAGCAGAAAAGCTCTGTCTTCCCCAAATCACTGGTAGTCTCAATCATTTCATCTGAGGGCTTCAATGGTTTGCAAGGAACAGATGTAAGTGGTTTGGCAGCTTTCTGTGTAGAGATTAAAAGAATATTCATATTCCTGGTATATGACATATATTGTTAACAAACAAGAACTTATCTATTACCACTGCTTTTAGTTGAAATATTAAAAAGAACAGGCTAGGCAGGGTGGCTCAGGCCTGTAATCCCAGAACTTTGGGAGTCTATTACTTGGGGTCAGGAGTTTGAGACCAGCCTGGCCATATGGGGAAACCCCACCTACTAAATATACAAAAATTAGCTGGGGGTGGTGGCAGACACCTGTAATCCCAGCTACTTGGGAGGATGAGGCATGCGGATCACTTGAACCCGGGAGGTGGAGGTTGCAGTGAGTCGAGAACGTGACACCACACTCCAGCCTGGGTGACAGAGTGAGATTTTGTCTCAAATTAAAAATAAAAAAATAAATAAAAAATGAAAACAACAATGAAGCCAGTTTTTTACATTTTCTTAAAAAAGACATTACAGATTACAATAATTAAAATAAAGAATATTGGCAAATTTGAAAATGATTTTTATTAGCTATATTTAACAGCAATAATAACTATGAAAGCAATACGGCCAGGCTCAATCTAGCACTTTGGGAGGCTGAGGCGGGCAGATCACCTGAGGTTAGGAGTTTGAGACCAGCCTGGCCAACATGGTGAAACCCCATCTACTAAAAATACAAAAAATTAGCTGGGGGTGGTAGTGAGTGCCTGTGATCCCAGCTACTTGGAGGCTGAGGCCGGAGAATCACTTGAACCTGGGTAGAGGAGGTTGCAGTGAGCCAAGATCACGCCACTGCACTCTAGCCTGAGTAAGAGTGAAATCTCATTTCAAGAAAAAAACATAAAACGAAATAAAGCAATAAAGAAAGCAGTCACAAAAGTTGTTCATCATATCAGGCAGTCAAAGCCTACTGGATAAACAAAGGCCTTATTAATTACAGGTGTGTCCTCAATGGTAGCTTGGGAATTAACTTTGGAAAACGTCTACCTATGCTGAGGAGTAGCCAGGAAGGAGTGCTTAACATATCTTACAAGTTACTGTGGGAATCACTGTTTTTCTAGGCTAACTTCATGGTAAAAATTATTTTGTGTTCAGTAAGTAGTAACTGTGTCAAAGAAGAGATATAAACTTTTAGAAAGGCAGGCATTACTGCAAAGATTATGTTTACCATCTATTCTTTCTTGTCAAACAGGACCCAGCATTCCTGGATTTAAGAATATATCAGAGCCTAGGCACAGTGGCTCACAGCTGTAATCTCAACTTTCAGAGGCTGAGGCAGGAGGATCACCTGAACCCAGGAGTTTCAGACCAGACTGGTAAAATAGTGAGATCTCATCTCTTAAAAATAAATAAATAAAAATAAAAAATTAGCCTAGCGTGGTGGGATGTGCCTGTAGTCCCTGCTACTTGCGAGGCTGCGGTGGGGAGGATCACTTGAGCCCAAGAAGACAGAGGTTTCAGTGAGCCAAGATCATGCCACTGCACTCCAGGCTGGGTGACAGAGTAAGACTCTATCTCAAAAAAAGACAGAAAAAAGAATACATCAGGTTGGGTGTGGTGGTTCTTGCCTACAATCCCAGCACTTTGAGAAGCTGAGGCAGGAAGGTCACTTGAGCCCAGGAGTTCGAGACCAGCCTGGGCAACAAAGTGAGAACCATCTCTACAAAAAAACACAAACATAAACCAGGTGTGGTAGCATACGCCTGTGGTCCCAGCTACATGGGAGGCTAAGGCAGAAGGATTGCTTGAACACCTGAGGTTGGGCTTCCAGTGAGCTGTGCTCACCAGTGCACTCCAGCCTCCAGTCTAGACTCAGTCTAAAAAAATAAATCACCAATGGTAATGATAGAATAAAACTCCTTTTGGAGATACAAAGTACAAAGATAGGTCAGGCGTGGTGGCTCATGCCTGTAATCCCAGCACTTCGAGAGGCCAAGGCAGCCAGATTACCTGAGGTCTAGAGTTCAAGACCAGCCTGGCCATCATGGTGAAACCCTGTTTCTACAAAAATGCAAAACATAGCCAGGCGTGGTGATGTGCGCCTGTAATCCCAGCTACTAGGGAGGCTGAGGCGGAAGAATAGCTGGAACCTGGAAGGTGGAGGTTGCAGTGGGTCAAGATCATGCCATTGCACTCCAGCCTGGGCAATAGAGCAAGACTTCTGTCTCAAAAACAACAACAATAACAACAACAAAGTCCAAAGACAAAAAAATACACATATGTTTTATTTTTCTGTGAGAGAACAGGATATTGGCAAAGGCACAATGAAACAAATTTCTATTTTTATCCTTTATTAGTATGAAAAACTTTTATATTTTGAGAAAGCTTAAAAATTCACTAATCTTTAACATTAAGCAAAAATAGTGGCCTAATATTTATTTAATTATTTTTGAGACAGAGTCTTGCTTTGTTGTCTAGGCTGGAGTGCAGTGGTGCAATCTTGGCTCATTGCAACCTTTACCTCTGGGGTTCAAGCAATTCTCATATCTCAGCCTCCTGAATAGCTAGGATTACAGGCATATGCCACCATGCTTGGCTAATTTTTATATTTTTAGTAGAGATGGCGTTTCACCATGTTGGCCAGGTTGGTCTTGAACTCCTGATCTCAAGTGATCCTCCTGTTTGGCCTCCCAAAGTGCTAGAATTAGAGGCGTGGGCCACTGGGCCCGGCCCAACAGTGGTATAATTTATAATTAAGTTAGTTTATTATTCATAAGGGAAGGCTAACAATACACTCTATTAACATGTGGCCAAAATAATTACATCTAATAATCTACTTTCTAAAAATTAAAAGCTATCCCCTTTTTAGATTCACATATTTGGGCATTTTTCTAATTCTGGATTGTAGTTCACTAACATTATAGATTTACTCCGTTATCACTGTCCCATGATGTCTTACATTCAGATATAAGGGCAAAGTATTAGGCTGTACTTGTTAACTAGCCGGTTTACCCAAATCAGTCCTGTCACTGCACATAAGCTGAACAACTGGGTACTCAATACAAGCTCTTAAAAAAAGAACAAGGCCTATTTATTGAGTGCCACAAATAAATAAATTTAAAAAAGGAATATTATTTCCTGCCTTTGGGAGAAGTCTGTGCTTTCCGTTTTCCCATTTCTGGTCTTAAGGCAGGATATTCTCAAGATGGGGCATTCTGCCATAGAAAAGATGTGGGTCACAAATGATCTATTTGAATTATGGCTTGTTTTGACTCCCATTTTCAACTGCTTTTTCTTTTTTTTTTTCTTGAGACAGAGTTTCACTCTGTCGCCCAGGGTGGAGTACAATGGTGCCATCTTGGTTTACTGCAACCTCCGCCTCCTGGGTTCAAGTGACTCTCCTGCCTTAGACTCCCAAGTAGTTGGGATTACAGATGCCCGCCACCACACCTGGTTAATTTTGTATTCTTAGTAGAGACAGGGTTTTGCCATGTTGGCCAGGCTGGTCTGCAACTCCTGACCTCAGGTGATCTGCCTGCCTTGGCTTTCTGAAGTGCTGGGACAAATAATCCAAATCTCACTGAATTATTTCCTCCTATGACTGATTCAGAAAAAGCATGTGATATTCTTTTTTACTTTTTAGAGATGAGTTCTTGCTATGTTGCCCAGGCTGGTCTCGAACTCCTAGCTCAACTGACCTCCCACCTTGGTCTCCCAAAGTGCTAGGATAACAGGTGTAAGCCACCATGCCAAGCCACATGTGACAGTCTTTATTTTTGCATTGTTTAGTATAAGAGTTAAACACATGGAATTGAAAACAAAAACATGGCTAGGCTCACACTGGTAATCCCAGCACCTTAGGAGACTAAGACAGAATCAGCTAAGTTTGGGAGTTTTAAGACAAGCTTGGACAACACAGTAAGGGCTTGTCTCTACAAAAAATTTAAAAACTAGCCAGGTGTGGTGGCATGTGCCTGTAGTCCCAGCTACTCGGGACGCTGACGCGGGAGTATCACTTGAGCTAAAGAGATCAAGGTTATGGTGAGCCATGACTGCCACTGCACTCTAGCTGGCTGACAGAGCAAGACCTTGTCACACACACACACCAAAAAAAAAAAAAAAAAAAAAAAAAATGCCGAGCATGGTGGCTCATGCCTGTAATCCCAGCTCCTCGGGAGGCTGAGGCAGGAGAATCACTTGAACCCAGGACGCAGAGGTTGCAGGGAGCCAAGATTGTGCCACTGCACTCCACCTTGGGCAAGAGAGTGAGACTGTGTTTCAAAAAATAAATAAATTAGAAACAAAGCCGGGCGCGGTGGCTCAAGCCTGTAATCCCAGCACTTTGGGAGGCCGAGGCGGGTGGATCACGAGGTCAAGAGATCAAGACCATCCTGGTCAACATGGTGAAACCCCGTCTCTACTAAAAATACAAAACATTAGCTGGGCATGGTGGCGCATGCCTGTAATCCCAGCTACTTGGGAGGTTGAGGCAGGAGAACTGCCTGAACCCAGGAGGCGGAGGTTGCGGTGAGCCGAGATCGTGCCATTGCACTCCAGCCTGGGTAACAAGAGTGAAACTCCGTCTCAAAAAAAAAAAAAAATTAAAAACAAAACAAAAATACTTTTGTGTTTGGGTTTTATTGACCAGTAGACTATTGTTGTTTTTACTATACTTATCTGTAGTTTATAAACTGGCTCCAACCTGCTTGCCCTCTCCTTAAGGTAAGATGATCAATCTGAGATTATTTAGGAAGATCACCATATAGCATTTATAATGAATTTTTTTAAATCATACCCTGCCCCATCATGAATTCTTATGCAAGAGGAAACTGTCAAAAGTCTTCTATTTCATCTTCATCAACTTACCACCTGACATTATTCCAAAGGGTACCAAAAACTACTTCCCACATTTCCCTAGAGTGGAACCATTCATAGGCCAGTTAATAGAAGAAACAATAGGTCTTAATTCATACCTGCTTATATGCTGTAATACTCTTTGAACTATTATAATAATGAGACTGTCCTTCCACCTGAAGTATGTGGGACAGACTAGAGCTGGTGTAACAGTAGGCACCACAGTTCTCACAGCAGTTCATGATGAAGTTGTTAGCAGAGTGAAACTTTGAAAGGCAGGCATTACTGCAAAGATTATGATTCACATTCTGGTATTTTACTTCATACTGAATCTAGGATTTAATAAAAAGATTCAGTAAAAACTCTGATATTTAAGCAGAATCATCAGAACCCCTTCAAAGTTTATAATTGCAACTTACAGTAGCAGTCTTCTGGCACATGCTGCACTTGGTCAAAATGCTATTAGTACATATGGTAACAAATGGTTTTCTTTTTTCTTCATATGATGAAAGACAAGATAGGCTGCAAAAAGTTTTGCAAGAGGTAGCTTCTTCCAGCTGGACACTGATCACATCCTTTGGATTTAAAATGTCTCTAAGAATAAACATCAAGGACACCATTAAGCAGTTTAAATTATAACTTCTTTATCTTTATAAACGAAATGACCTCTCAAAATAGAGTAAGAACATTAGCCTTGAAATAAGAAAACCTGAACTGGTATCCAGTTCTCTCACATTTATACTCCCTAAGTGTTAATTTTCTCATCCATACCTTATAGATTACAAAGCACATCTGATAGTGCAGTTTTTTTGTTTTTGTTTGTTAAAGAGACAGGGTCCTACTGTGTTGCCCAGGCTGGCCTCGAACTCTTGGGCTCAAAAGATTCTCCTATCTCAGCCTCCCGAGTAGCTAGGATTACAGGTACATAATCCCACCATGCCTGACTTTGATAGTGCAGTTTTGAAGACGAGCTAGCCTGTATTAGGTAGTGCTAGTGAAAACCAAGTGATGATGAGAGATCACATATTCATATGAGCAACTCTGGAATCTACAGGACAGAGAATCTCAAGGTATGGTCTTCAAATCCCAGGGGGATCCCCAAGATCAAAACTATTTTCATAATGTTATTTGCCTTTTCATTGTGTTGATGTTTGCAACATCACTTTGCAACTGATGTTGCAAAGCTAATGGTAAGACCCTGCAATCCCACTCTTTGGTATACACCCAAAAAACTGAAAACAGGTACTCAAACACATGTACCTGTATATTCATAATAGCACTATTCACAATAGTCAAAAGATAAAAACAGCCCAAATCAGTAAGTGAATGACTGGATAAGCACATTGTGTTATATATATACAGTGGAATATTATTCACCTATTAACAAAAAGAATTAAGTACTGATACATGGTACAACATGGACAAACCTTGAAAATATTATGCTAAGGCAAAGAACCAGACATAAAAAGTCACTGCACTATAGCCTGAGCAACAGAGTAATAATATCCAGTCTCAAAAAAGTCACACTGGATTCCATTTATATGAGCTATTCAGAATAGATACATCTATAGATACAATGCATACTGGTGGTTGACAGGCACTGCGGGGAGAGGGAAATCAGAAGAAACTGCTTAATGTATAAGGTGTTTTACTTTGAAGTGATGGAAATGCTCTGGAACAAGAAAGAGGTGATAGTCACAAATTATGAATATACTAAATGCCAATGAAATGGTTTTTTTTTAAAAAAAATACTAATTTCACTTCAATGAATTTGGAAAAGAAAAAAGGCAATAGTGTCTAAAACTGTCAGCCTTAGCAGAAATCAAGGCAGCAGCACCCAAATGTACTAATATTCATGTTATTCCCTGCTACACATTCACTGCTAAAAATAAAAAATAAAAAAAGTATCAGTTTCACTTAAGGATGTACTCAATGAAACAGCAAAATATTTGAAATTATTTAAACTTCATCCTTAAGTACAATTAAAAAATATTCTGTCTTGGCCAAGTGGTAGGGCCAGAAGAAAGTAATTCTGTTTGACAAACTAGGACATAGGTATAAAATACTTCTGGACACAAAAGGATGATGGTTGTCTCAAGGAAAAGCTCATATGGAAATGCTGAGTTATAATAAATTAGTCACTTTTTTCATGGAAAACATTTTTACTTCAAAGTACTGTAAATAGTTCACCATAAATAGTTTAAAGACAAACAATTATCCAGAAGTGGGTATCTGCAGATATTTTCTTGAAAATGAAAAAAATGAGACTGTAACTTCAAATAAAATGACTGACAGTAATTACCACTAACGATAAAATTTTGGCTTTCAAGTGATAATTAGAATTTTGGAAAACTTGTATCTTCCAACTTCAACTTGATTGATTCCCAAAACTTAAGAAGTTTTCTGAGATTAGTGGTGATTTAAAAAATACTGCATAATAAAATATGTCCACATTTGAAAGATCTGCAGTACTCAATAAACCAATATTTTCCAAATGACAATAGCATATTACAGAAATCATTCATGGGTTAAAGATCCGTTCAAAGTACAAGACAGATTAACGAATTTTAACATAAGAGTGCAAAAAGTTAACTGAGCCACACTGCAACCAGCTTTTAAGAAGCTACCACTTGATATTTGGTTGTAGTATCAAAGAACATCCACACTTATCTGAAAGTCTGAAAGGCTAAACACTCTCCCCTTCTCCAATCATATATTTGTGAGGCCAGATTTTCTTCAGACGTCAAACAACACATTTTGCAATAAAGTGAAGGCAGAAGCAGATATAAAAATCCAGCTAGACGTTAGGTGATTTGCAAAACTGATAAAACAATGACACTCTTACCAATTTTTAAAAATATGGCTATTTTTCATTTAAAAAGTCATTTAATTTTTGATATAGTTAATATTCATAGATATAACCTCATAACTAAAGCTTCGAGTCTTCCATAAATTCTTTTTGTTTTGAGACACAGTCTCGCTCTGTCGCCGGGCTGGACTACAGCGGTACGATCTCAGCTCACTGCAACCTCCACCTCCTGGGTTCAAGCAATTCTAATGCTTCAGCCTCCCAAGTAGCTGGGATTAGAGGCACGTGCCACCACACCCAGCTGATTTTTGTATTTTTAGTAGAAACAGGGTTTCACCATGTTGGCCAGGATGGATTTGAACTCGTGATCCACCTGCCTCGGCCTCCCAACATGCTGGGATTAGGCATGAGCCACCACGCCGGCCAGGTCTTCAACAATTTTTAAGTGTATAAGAACTCCTCAGACCAGAAAGTTTGAGAACTGCCACTGTAGAAAATATCAATATACCTAGTAGCTGGGTGTGGTGGCTCATGCTTTTAATCCCAGAACTTTGGGATGCTAAGGTGGGCAGATCACCTGTCAGGTTTTGAGACTAGCCTGGCTAACATGGTGAAACTCGGTCTCTACTAAAAATACAAAATTTAGCCGAGCATGGTAGTGGGTGTCTGTAATTCCAGCTACTTGGGAGGCTGAGGCAGAAGAATTGCTTGAACCTGGGAGGCAGAGGTTGTAGTGACCTGAGGTCATGCCAATGCACTCTAGCCTAGGAGACAGAGCAAGACACCATCAAAAACAAACAAACAAAAAAAATCACTATACCTGGTTACCTAGAATCCTCAGTATATCTATATCTGAGGATAGTTTTCAAGGTGAACTAACCCTGAAATTAACATTAACACTTTAATATTTTCAGCTGGGCACAGTGGTATACGCCTGTAATCCCAGCACCTGGGAGGCTGAGGTGGGAGGATCATTTGTGGTCAGAAGTTGTAGACCAGCCTGGCCAATATGGTGAAACCCTGTCTCTACTAAAAACAAAAATCAGCTGGGTATGGTGGCATGTGCTTGTAGTAATTCCAGCTACTCTGGAAGCTAAGACATGAAGATTGCTTGAACCCAGGAGGTGGAAATTGCAGTGAGCCAAGATTGTGCCACTGCACTGCAGACTGGATGACAGAGTAACACTGTCTCAAAAAAAAAAAAAAAAAAAAATTCAAAATTTAATGTATTATTAACTTTCCGTATTTTAAATAGATGGTATCAAAAATAACAGGCTTACTTCATTATTACATTCATCATTTTAGTGATTTAAAATATAGCTCATCCACAGTGCTATCCTTAACTTCATTTGATTAAAATTCTTCTAGAATTCACTGTGTGCCAAGGAATGTTAGATATAAGGGATGATAATCTGGTCCTTAATGTCAAGACTCTAGTCACAATCTAACCAGGACAGTATCAATTACTAATGATTTTACTATTTTATGATCAATGTTTTGGGAGTTATGAACACAACACTAAAAACACAGACCACAGAATTAATTTGGGGGGCGGACAGTTCTAAGAGGAGAGTGAAGAATGGTGTGGGAATAGACAAAAGGTAAAAATATTTGAGGCATATCTTTCAGACAGAATGATAAGACTTCAGCCAGGTGGGAAGGGAGGCAGAAGAAACTACATTAGTAGACTCATGGAAGTCTGAAAATCCTTCCTAGTTTTCATTGCTGTCAGCATACTAGATTGCTGGCTTTAAAGAATCTACTAAAGCTTTATAAAAAATTTAAAAATGATCTACAGGAGTTGGAAATAAAAGAACAAAAACAAAAACAAAATTAAAAAATGAATGTTGGCTGGGTACAGTGGCTCACACCTGTAATCCTAGCAATTTGGGAGGCCAAGGCATGTGGATCGCCTGAGGTCAGGAGTTTAAGACCAGCCTGGCCAACATGGTGAAACCCTGTCTCTACTGAAAATACAAAAATTAGCTGGGCATGGTGGTGGGCGCCTGTAATCCCAACTACTCGGGAGGCTGAGGCAGGAGAATCACTTGAACCTGGGAGGTGGAGGTTGCAGTGGGCAGAGATCTGCCACTGCATTCCAGTCTGGGTGACAGAGTGAGACTACCTTAAAAAAAAAAAAAAAAATTTGCTGGGTACAGTGACTCAAACCCAGCACTGTGGAAGGAGAAGGAAGGAAGATCACTTGAGCCCAGGAGTTCAAGACCAGCCTGGACAAGGTGAAACCATCTCTACAAAAAAATACAAAAACTGGCCAGGCGGGGTGGCATGTGCCTGTAGTCCCAGATACTTGGGAGGGTAAAGGTGGGAGGATTGCTTAAACCCAGGTGGTCAAGGCTGTAGCAAGCCAAAATGGTGCCAACTGTACTCCAGCCTGGGTGACAGAGACCTTGTCTCAAAAAAAGAAAAGCCAACAACTTAGGAACAACTTTCCTATAAATAAATCAAATAATAATAATAATAAATTATTTTGGACTTATTAATTGCATTCAGGATTTCTAGTTGGTTCCAACTGAGAAACTAAAGAAATGATACTTCTTAAACACACTGTACCCAAGAACAAGTCACATTTTTCTTTTTTTTTTTTTTTGAGACAGCATCTCAATCTGTCACCCAGGCTGGAGTGCAGTCACACAATCTCAGCTCACTGCAACCTGGGACTCCCAGGTTCAATTATCCTGCCTCAGCCACCAGAGTAGCTGGGATTACAGGCACACACCACCACATCCGGTGAATTTTGTTATTTTTAGTAGAGGCAGGGATTCGCCATGTTGGCTAGGCTGGTCTCCAACTCCTAAGTGATTCTCCTGCCTTGGCCACCCAAAGTGCTGAGATTACAGCTGTGAACCACCTCAACTGGCCCACAAGACACATCTTTCTAATAAGATTTAAAATGTCATCAGTCATCTTCCATTTGGTCCATGAAATAGAATTAAAACTGCATTGACTCAAAACAGATATTAAATCATTCCTATAAAAGAAATCTCAAAAATAACAAAATCAGGCAGGGTGCAGTGGCTCACCCCTGTAATCCTAGCACTTTGGGAGGACAAGGTAGGCAGATCACCTGAGGTCAGGAGTTGGAGACCACCCTGGCCATAAAGGCAAAACTGCATCTCTACTAAAAATTAAAAAATTAGCTGGGCACACTGGCATGCAGCTGTAATCCCAGCTATTTGGGAGGCTGAGGCAGGAGAACTGCTTGAACCCAGGAGGTGGAGAATACAGTGAGCCAAGATTGCACCACTGCATTCCGGCTTGGGTGACAAAGTGAGACTCCACCTCAAACAAAACAAAACAAAACAAAAAAACCCCTGAAAATCAGTATAGTGGTTCACACCTGTAATCCCAGCCGTTTGGGAGACCAAGGTAGGAAGATCACTTGGGCTCAGGAGTTTGAGACCAGCCTGGGCAACATAGCGAGACTCTGTCTCTGAAAAAAATAAATAAAACAAGTAAGTAACTGAAAATTATTTTGAAAGATAGCTTCACTAGAAGAAAACAAACCCCAGAAGATTAGTTAAAATTTATATAAAAGGGTAATTAATGTGGAATTTTTAAGTTTTAAAAAAAGCACCTACTACCCTGAATCATAGATGGCCTTTCCCAGCCTAAAATTTACTACCATCTTTCTACCAACTACAAAATAATATTTTCTAGAAAAATTTTATTCTAGAGGAAGTAAAACTTATCTCAGATTTTTACTCATATTGGATTTCCATGCCTAAGAGAACTTACACACTAAATCTTTCCTGCTTCAGCCTTTTTCAATCTGTCTGGGACATCTGCTGAAGATGTGTAGTGAGTCTCTAAGGTCCCTTCCAGTTTTATGATTCTGCAGGGAGAGAAAGCAGACTGAAGAGAGTACCGTATGGCCCATAGCAAGAAAGTAAAAAGACAAAAGACTAGTATAGTATTGAAGGGTTGAAAAGCAAAAGATAATAGTAAGTAACGTTCCATGGAGTAACACCTGAAGCAAAAGATAACTGAAACAGCAGCCAGAGGAGCTGAAGCAACCCATCAAAAGGGTTTATGAGTTTGTTAAGAGAATAATAGTTAACATTTACTGAGTTCATATTACAAGCTAGTATTGTTCTGACCATTTAAATATACTATTTAATGCTCATAATTCTTTTGTACATTTATCAAAAACAGGTATGACTACTAAGTAGCAAAGAAGTTCTCAACACTGCTCCAACTTTGACATGTATAGAAATCACATAGGGATAAATGCAGTTCTGAATCAGTAGGTCTGGGTGAGACCTGAGAAAGTGTATTTCTTTTTTTCTTTTTTTTTTGAGACAGAGTCTCATTCTGTTGACTGGGCTGGAGTGCAGTGGCATGATCTCAGCTTACTGCAACCTCTGCCTCTCAGGTTCAAGCAATTACCTTGCCTCAGCTTCCAGAGTAGCTGGGACTACAGGTACATGCCACCATGTCTGGCTAATTTTTTGTATTTTAGTAGAGATGGGGTTTGACCATGTTGCCTAGGCTGGTCTCAAACTCCTGAGCTAAGGCAATCCACCCACCTTGGCCTCCCAAAGTGCTAGGATTACGGGATTACAAGCGTGACCACTGCACCCAGCCTGAGAAAGTACATTTCTAACAAATTCTTAGGTGATGCTTATCTAGCAACTCAGGGATGAAACTTTGAGTAGTAAAATATAACTAAATGCAAGAACCAAAACTCAAATTATGGCAACCTGAGTTGTAAAACAAGTATTATTTGAAAGGAATTTGTTATATTTAGAAGCACTGTCGTTGCCTATGAATTTTCTTGCTCTGAACATTTAAAAGTTAGCATATCCTAGGTACTAATGACCATAATTGTATTGCCTTAGGACTCTCAAAGCCAAAAGGACACTGATTTTTCACAAATTCTCACAAAAAATTTTAAAAGACTACATAGAGAAGCCAGGCGAGGTGGCTCATACCTGTAATTCCAGCACTTTGGGAGGCCGAGGCAGGCAGATCACCTGAGGTCAGGAGTTCAAGATCAGCCTGGCCAACGTGGTGAAACCCTGTCTCTACTAAAAATACAAAAAATTAGCCGGGAGTGATGGCAGGCACCTGTAATCCCAGCTACTCGAGAGGCTAAGGCAGGAGAATTGCTTTAACTTGGGAGGCGGAGGTTGGAGTGAGCCAAGATCGTGCCACTTAACTCCAGCCTGGGAGACAGAACCAGACTCTGGCTAAAGAAAAAAAAAAAAAATACAAAGAAACACGTAGGTTTACCTATGGCCTTGAATTTTTCAAAAGAATCACTTCATTTACAAGAGAAATATATTATTCTACATTCCTGGAAAATCTACATTAACTGTCAACAGGATTAATTTTTTAGTAGATTGTTCCCTATACAGTTAAACAATAGAACAGAATGGATGTACAATAATCCCATTTACAGAGAATTTCAAATGAAAAGAGTAGGAAAATAAGTTTTAGAAGTCACATTACTTAAAGTTGAAGAGAAACAGGCCAGGTGAGGTGGCTCATGCCTGTAATCCCAGCACCTTGGGAGACCGAGGTAGGTGGATCACGAGGTCAGGAGTTCAAGACCAGCCTGGCCAACATGGTGAAACCCCATCTCCACTAAAAACACAAAAATTAGTCTGTGTGGTGGCAGGCACCTGTAATCCCAGCTACTCAGGAGGCTGAGGCAGGAGAATCACTTGAACCCAGGAGGTGGAGGTTGAAGTGAGCAGAGATCGTGCCACTGCATTTCGGCCTGGGTGACAGAGATTCCATCTTGAGGAAAACAAAACAAAAAAACTTGAAAAGAAACAGAACTTTTCACATGTTAATTTCTACAAAGAAATATAGAGAGATATAAATATATACTTATATTTTTAATAAACATACATATATATTTATTTATGTATATATAAATATATATGTATTTATATATATTTTTTTCCTGAAAAAATCTATCAGAGGAACTAAAAAAAGTAGAAAAAGCTTATTTTCAGCCAGGTGCAACAGCTCAGGCCTCTAATCTCAGCACTTTGGGAGGCCAAGGCAGGTGGATCACCTGAGGTTGGGAGTTCGAGACCAGCCTGACCAACATGGGGAAACCCTGTCTCTACTAAAAATACAAAATTAGCCAGGTGTGGTGGTGCATGCCTGTAATCCCAGCTACTCGGGAGGCTAAGGCAGAAGAATCACTTGAACCCAGGAGGCGGAGGTTGTAGTGAAGAGATCATGCCATTGCACTCCAGCCTGGGCAACAAGAGCAAAACTTAGTATCAAAAAAAAAAAAAGAAAGAAAGAAAAAAGGCCAGGCGCAGTGGCTCACGTCTGTAATCCAAACACTTTGGAGGCCAAGGCAGGCAGATCACCTGAGGTCAGGAGTTCAAGACCAGCCTGACCAACATGATGAAACCCTGTCTTAAATAAATAAATAAAAGCTTCTTTCCACTAAACAAGACGACATGTCTAGGCAAAACCATTCAGGACACAGGTATAGGCACGGACTTCATGACTAAAACACCAAAAGCATTGGCAATAAAAGCCAAAATAGACAAATGGGATCTAATTAAACTCCAGAGCTTCTGTACAGCAAAAGAAACAATCATTAGAGTGAACCAGCAACCAACAGAATGGGAAAAAATTTTTGCAATCTACCCATCTGACAAAGGGCTAATATCCAGAATCTACAAAGAACTAAAACAGATTTACAAGAAAAAAAAAAATCAAACAAACCCATTCAAAAGTGGGCAAAAGATATGAACAGACGCTTTTCAAAAGAAGATATATACGAGGCCAACAAACATGAAAAAATGCTCTATCAACACTGGTCATTAGGGAAATGCAAATCAAAACCACATTGAGATATCACCTCATGCCAGTTCGAATGGCAATCATTAAAAAATCTGGAGACAACAGATGCTGGAGAGGATGTGGAGAAATAGGAACACTTTTACACTGTTGGTGGGAGTGTAAATTAGTTCAACCATTGTGGAAGACAGGGTGGCGATTCCTCAAGGACCTAGAAATGGAAATTCCATTTGACCCAGCAATCCCATGACTGGGTACATATCCAAAGTACCAGTAAATCGTTCTATTATAAAGATGTTCTATTATAAAGACACATGCACATGTATGTTCACTGTGGCACTGTTTACAATAGCAAAGACCTGGAACCAACCCAAATGACCACTGATGATAGACCGTACAAGGAAAATGTGGCACATATACACCATGGAATACTATGCAGCCATGAAAAACGAGTTTGTGTCCTTTGTAGGGACATGGATAAACCTGGAAACCATCATTCTCAGCAAACTGACAGAAGAACAGAAAATCAAACACCACATGTCTCACTCATAGGTGGGTGTTGAACAATGAGAACACATGGTTACAGGGAGGGGAGCATCACACTGGGGTCTGTTGCAGGGGAGCTAGGGGAGGGACAGTGAGGGGTGGAAGGTTGGGGAGGGATAACATGGGGAGAAATGCCAGATATAGGTGATGGGGGGATGGAGCAGCAAACCACATTGCCATGTATCTACCTATGCAACAATCCTGCATGATTTGCACATGTACCCCATAACCTAAGTACAAAATATATATATATAAATAAAGAAGAAAGAAAATGGCCTGGTACAGTGGATCACCTGAGGTCAGGAGTTCAAGACCAGCCTGGCCAACATGGAGAAACCCTGTTTCTACTAAAAATACACAAAATTAGCAGGGTGTGGTGGGACATGCCTGTAATCCCAGTCACTCAGGAGGCTGAGGCAGAATTGCTTAAACCCAGGAAGCAGAGGTTGCAGTGAGCTGGGATGGCGCCACTGCACTACAGCCTGGGCAACAAGAGTGAAACTGAGTCTCAAAAAAAAAAAAAAAAAGTAGAAAATTACAACTAAGACTATGATCAACAACTAGGTAGTGAAGTAAAAGGGGGCATAATTTAGAATTATATACTTTGAGCAGTTTGAACAAGTTCTCTTAGAAGGAACTGGTGCACTGGCAGATAAAATATATTCAGTGATGCATGGTATGGAGCAGAAAAGTTGAGTAGATCCTTTCCTCTGATAAGCAGTTTCTCCCTTCTGGAGATTTTTTTTACAACCGGAACAGGAAACCTGAATAGCTGTGGTTGAAACTGAAGGAAGCATTTTATTCATGCCAGATGATGCCAGGGAAAGCTGAACGTCTGCAGTCAACTGTGAAGCTATAAAAACAGAAGAGGGAGAAAAAAATATTGGTATTTACACAAAATTAAGTAGGCATTCTTTTCTTTTTTTAGAGACAGGGTTTTGCTCTGTTGCCCTCTTTTGCACTCTTAAGGAGTGTAGTGCTATGATCATGGCTCGCTGCAGCCGACACCCTGTACTCAAGAGAACTTCCCGCCACCCTGTGCAGTAGTTCATGCCTGTAATCCCAGCACTTTGGGAGGCTGAGACGAGTGGATCACCTGAGGCCAGGAGATCGAAACCAGCCAGGCCAACATGGTGAAACTCCATCTCTATTAAAAATGCAAAATTAGCTGGGTGTTGTGGAGTGTGCCTGTGGTTCCAGCTGCTTGGGAGGCCGAGGCACGAGAATCACTTGAACCCGGGAGGTGGAGGTTGCAGTTAGTCAAGACTCTGCCATTGCACTCCAGCCTGGGCAACGGGGCAAGACACTGTCTTAAAAAAAAAAAAGAGATCCTCCTGCCTCAGCCTCTCAAGTAGCCAGGACTATAGACATGCATCACCACACACACCTGGTTAATTTTTAAATTTTCTGTAGAGACAGGATCTCACTATGTTGCCCAGCCTGGTCTCAAATGCCTACCCTCAAGCAATCCTCCCACCTTGGCCTCCCAAAATGTTAGGATTACAGGTGTGAGCCACCATGCCCAGCCACTTTCATTTTCTTTCTTTCTTTTTTGAAAGTGCAGTGGTGCAATCTCAGTTCACCACAACCTCCGCGTCCTGGGTTCAAGTGATTCTCCTGCCTTAGCCTTCCAAAGTAGCTGGACTACAGGCTCATGCCACCATGCTCAGCTAATTTTTTTTGTATTTTTAGTAGAGATGGGGTTTCACTATGTTGGCCAGGCTGGTCTCGAACTCTTGATCTCGTGATCCACCTGCCTTGGCCTCCCAAAGTGTTGGGATTACAGGCGTGAGCCGCCATGCCTGGCCTCTCTTTAATTTTCTTACAGGTTACTTCTGGACTTGAAACCCAACACAGAGTAATATTCAAAGTTATTAAAAAAGAATGAATTAGCTATCATACTGGTCTGAATAAACATGATTAACTTAAATAACTCTATTACCACTCTCTGAAACCACAGTGTTTATTTTCAGTTCATTCTCCTGAGTTCTGGACTGTTGGGTGTGACAAAACTCCTGAAAAGAAAAAAAAAAAAAAAAAAAAAAAGAATTAGAAATAATAAATACAGTTAATTTAAGACAACCAGTCATTCAATAGAAAATGATAAATTGTGGTCAGGTCTGGTCAATGAATTGTATAACTGAACTGAACCAAAATACATAGAGGTATGCACTACCATTTTGGTGCTCTTTAGCTGACAACACCAATCACCCAATACATGGTTTTCTATGGTATCCAGGTATGACTTCAGAATCTTTGTCAGCAAAATCCCTTAATTCACTACCAATAGTAAGCAGACATATTGAATTGCAACTATTTTCATGACTTGTTTTGCTTTTTTTTTTTTTGAGACTAGATCTCACTGTCACCCAGGAGTGTAGTGACACAATCTCAGCTCGCTACAACCTCCTACTTTCAGGTTCAAGTGATCCTCGTGCCTCAGCCTCCCAAGTAGCTGGAACTACAGGCGCATGCCACCATGCCTGGATAATTTCTGAATATTTAGTAGAGACAGAGTTTCACCATGTTGCCCATGGTCTTGAACTGGCCTCAAGTGATAAGCCTGTCTTGGCCTCCCAAAATGCTGGGATTACAGGCATGAGCCACTGTGTCTGGCCTTCCCTGCTTGTTCTAATAATTAACAGCTAATTGTCTTCATAAAGACCTTAAACCTAGAAATTGTTTATTGGGCAGAATGATTCTTACAAGAGACAATTTTTTCAGAGCAGCAGGCAATTTCATAGCCACCATATCTAAACTTGGATCTATGTCTGAATGTCCATGGAATGAAGAAGCAATAGATAGTTCCTAGATGAGTAACGTTCCCCAGTAAACTCAATGGTAAGTCAACTCAATGGTAAGCATACCCTTATTTAATATTAATCTACTTTAGGCTATTTCTAAATAGGCTTCTACAAATAAATTATTCTTTTTAGTGATCTACTTTTTCTTTCATTAGAAATTTCACCTGGTTGTTCATACAGAAACATTCTTTTTTCTTTTTAAGAGACAGGGTCTCACTTCGTCACCCAGGCTGCAGTGCAATGGCATGATGATAGCTCACTGCTTCCTTGAATTCCTGGGCTCAAGCGATCCTCCCACCTTAGCCTCCCATGTAGCTAGAGTCATGCGCCACTATGCCTGGCTAATTTTTTTCTTTTTGAGATAGAGTCTTGCTCTGTCACTCAGGCTGGAGTGCAGTGGCACAATCTCAGCTCACTGCAACCTCTGCCTCTCAGGTTCAAGCAGTTCTGTGCCTCAGCCTCCAGAGTAGCTGGGATTACAGATGACTGCCACCACACATGGCTGATTTTTTATTTTTAGTAGAGATGAGGTCTCACCATTTTGGACAGGCTGGTCTTGAACTCGCGAGCCAACAGCCCTGGCCTCCCAAAGTGCTGGGATTACAGGTATGAGCCACCGTGCCTGGCCAATTTTTTTATTTTTTTTTATAGAGACAGGGTCTTGTCATCCGGTTGGTCTCAAACTCCTGGGTTCAAGTGATCCTCCCACCTTGGCCTCTCAAAGTTCTGGGATTATAGGTGTGAGCCACTGTGCCCAGCCATATATACAAACATTCTAAGGAATGTTTTCCCTACTTAAACTATATTCACAGCTCAAGTCAGTTCATCCTTCACAGGTTATTTAGTAAGTGATACGTCTAAAAAAGTTTTTAAAAATTTACATATAAAATTAATTTAGACTAAAAAATTATAATTTGTATTGTTTCAAGTTAAGAAAAACAAAAATAAAAAAGTGTTAGCCTTTTCCGGAAGTAGACTCTTTGAAAAAAAGTGTTAACCTTAGCTAGGCCCATAACACCCTAAACAATCCTTTTACTCATACAAAAACCCAATTCCAAACAGTCCATTCTTTCCTGAAATCATTTTCTTACATATACTTGTAATGGCACTTAACACCGTATACTTTGTATTATTTAATTAACTGCTTTGGAGGAGATAAGGATTTGAGTTTTTCAATTAATAATTTCAGCTCCTTTGTAACTAAAATTTATAGTTAAATGCTGCTTTAGAAATAATGGAAATAAGGGAAAATATTTACTTGAACATTGTCGGGTTCTGTCTTAATTTCATCTAGCAGCCCCAGCCGTGATGCCTCTGCCTTGTCACATTCACCATCTAACAATGGTTCTTTCATTTCAGTATCTGATGCAAAGGAATCCTCCAATTCCAAACTAAAGGATATCTTCCTGAAGAACAGTTTCCAGATTCCTAAAATAAAATATTGATAAAGAGTTTGATTTTAAAATTAGTCCTTCTAAATATGGTAATTTTCTAGAACCACAAAAGGTCTTTAGACAGCTTGAAATCAGGTTCCTTCACTGTAAAAACACTGGCTTCTTTCCTTTCATCCATTTTTCAATATAGTTTTGCTCTACTCTTCTCTGGTAGCTACTACCAACTCGGTGCTTTCTTCTGGAAATAGTCTCCATTTCTGTTCCACCAAGCCCCTGAATGCAGCACAAAACCACCAAAACTTACAAGTTTATTTTTAACTTTTCAATAGTAGAAAATGTAAAGCTTTCGGTTCGGGGGTGGTTGCTTACACCTATAATCCCAGCACTTTGTGAGGCCAAGGCGGGTGGATCACTTGAGGTCAGGAGTTTGAGACCAGCCCGGCCAACATGGCAAAAACCCATCTTTACTAAAAATATAAAAATTAGCCGGGCATGGTGACGCATTTTCTCATTTTACCAGTCTTTTTCACATATACTTATTTTACCTGCTTTTAAAATGTTTGTTCCTCAAAAGCACAATTCCTCAGTACTCTTCTCGCCTGCTCTATCATCTTGAACTCCTGGTTTTTAAAAAAATAACCAAGTTGGCCAGGCACAATGGCTCATGCTTGTAATCCCAGAACTTTGGGAGGCAGAGGTAGGTGGATCGCCTGAGGTCAGAAGTTCAAGATCAGCCTGATCAACATGCTGAAACCCTGTCTCTACTAAAAATACAAAAAATTAGCCAGGTATGGTGGCATGAGCCTGTAATCCCAGCTACTTAGTAGGGTGTGAGAGAACTGCTTGAACCTGGGAGGCTGAGGTTGCAGTGGGCTGAGATGACACCACTGCACTCCAGCCTGGGCAACAGGGCAAGACTCTGTCTCCAAAAAAAAAAAAAAAAAAAAAAAAAAGAACCTGTTGGCCAGGTGCAGTAGCTCATGCCTGTAACCCCAGCACTTTGGGAGTCCGAGGTGGTAGATGAGCTGCGGTCAGGAGTTTGAGACCAGCCTGGTCAACAGGGCAAAACCCCGTCTCTACTAAAAATACAAAAAAATTAGTCAGGAGTGGTGGTGTGTGCCTGTGATCCCAGCTACTCAGAAGGTTGAGGCAAGAGAATCACTTGAACTCGTGAGGCGGAGGTTGCAGTGAGCTGAGATTGCACCACTGCACTCCAGCCTGGGCAACAGAGACTGTCACAAACAAACAAATAAACAAAAAACCAAGCCTTTTTTTTTTTTTTTTTTTTTTTGAGACAAGGTCTCACTCTGTCACCCAGGCAGTGGTATTATATCCTTTCACTGAAGCCTCACCATTCTGAGATCAAGCAATTCTCCCACCTTAGTCTCCTGAGTAGCTGGGACCACAGGCATGTGCCACCATGCCCATTTAATTTCTTTTTTTTTTTGCAGAGAAGGTGTCTCATCATGTTGTTCAGGCTGATCTTGATCTCCTAGGCTCAAGTGATCCTCTCATCTCAGCCTCCCAAAGTGCTGGAATGACAGGTATGAACCACTGTGCCTGGCCTATGATCACAGCCTCAGATTCAACTATCACCTATGGGCTGCTCTTCCCCTACATTCCTAAGCTTCGGCCCATATACCCAATTCTCTATTAAATATCTCCACTTGAATGTTGAATCTCCACAGGTCCCTCAAATTCAAGGGGTTTGAACTCTGGTCTCAAGCAATCCTCTTGCCTCAGTAAAACGATATTCTTTTATTACCCCCACAAACCTGCTTTACAGATATTCCCTTTCTTTGTAAATGGCAGTGTCATATACCTAACTTCCCATGCCAGAAATCTAGGATTAACCTGGAATTCTTCTCCCTAAATCTAATCGTGAAATTAGATCAATCTACCTTTTACATAAGTGTTAAGTCTATTTTCCCATCATACATCATGACTGCTTCACCTTACCACCCAAATCAATAGATTGCTTTTTAGTCAATAGGCAGCTAAAATCCAAACTAACAATATACAAGACGGTTTTGCATTCAGGCTTTATAAAAATTCCATTTTAGCCGGGCGCGGTGGCT
>NW_022437002.1:7090087-7095227 GCF_009761245.1 Sapajus apella | reverse complement strand
AAAAAAAAAAAAAAAAAAAAAAAAAAAAAAAAAAAAATTCCATTTTACAATTTTTGAGGAACTACGAGAGCAAGATCTCTTTCAAAGACAGAATGGTTCCTTGTGTTCTTCTTTTTCCTTGACTGAGGCCTACTTTCCACTTTTCTAGTAGCTGTGTCACCTCTGATTCTAAATCCTTTGGAACTCTTTTCCTTCCTGCTACCCTAGCTTGGCTTCAGAGTGCTTTGCTTCCTGTCTCCTAGATCCCCCGTCTTTGATCAACCCCAAGACAAACATCTACTCTTGAAAAAGGGCCTGCCGGGCACAGTGGCTCAAGCCTGTAATCCCAGCACTTTGGGAGGCCGAGGCGGGTGGATCATGAGGTCAAGAGATCGAGACCATCCTGGTCAATATGGTGAAACCCCGTCTCTACTAAAAATACAAAAAAAATTGGCTGGGCATGGTGGCGCGTGCCTGTAATCCCAGCTACCCAGGAGGCTGAGGCAGGAGAATTGCCTGAACCCAGGAGACGGAGGTTGCGGTGAGCCGAGATCACGCCATTGCACTCCAGCCTGGGTAACAAGAGCGAAAACTCCGTCTCAAAAAAAAAAAAAAAAAAAAAGAAAGAAAAGAAAAAGGGCCTTATAAGCCAGGTGCGGTGGCTCATGCCTGTAATCCCAGCACTTTGGGGGGCCGAGGCAGGTGGATCACAAGGTCAAGAGATTGAGATCATCCCGGCCAACATGGTGAAACCCCAACCCTACTAAAAATACAAAAATTAGCTGGGTGTGGTGGCACATGCCTGTAGTCCCAACTACTCTGGAGGCTGAAGCAGGAGAATCACTTGAACCCAGGAGGAAGAGGTGCAGTGAGCCAAGATTAAGCCACTGTACTCCAGCCTCATTTCAAAAAAAAAAAAAAGAGGGGGAGGGCTTACAACTAATTATTACGGAGGGCAGACAATAACTAACACGAATGTGAAGAAGTTGAAGTTCTTACAGGATCACTTAGAATAATGGGATCCAAAAAAGAAAAAAAAACAAAAAACCTCTTGCAGAAGTAATTCCAGGACTATGGTTTTATTCTGGGTGAGTACATGAAAGACCTAAATAATTCTGCCAGTATTTTTTATTTTGGGGATTGGGGCTCAAACACTTTCCCTCATTTCTATCCTTAATTCCGCTTTTGTTGAAAGTTCCTATCCCAGGGCAGGAAGTTAAACAAGGCCTGAGTGCAAGTGCAATAAATAGTTCATACAGCCTCTGTCCAGCCCATCTGAGCATTATACACAAGCAGCAAAGCAAAAATCACTAAAAATTAATTATACACAAGCAGCAAAGCAAAAATCACTAAAAATTAACTATCTGTCATTAGGTAGATTCCCTTCACCTAAAAGTAAATATCTAAACATCAATTAAAAACAAAGCACCGAGGGCCAGGCACAGTGGCTCACACCTGTAATCCCAGCATTTGGGAGGCTGAGGTGGATGAGACTAGCCTGGCCAACATGGTGAAACTCGTCTCTACTAAGGATAAAAAAAATTAGTTGGGTGTGGTGGTGGGTGCCTATAATCTCAGCTACTCAGGAGGCTGAGGCAGGAAAATTGCTTGAACCCAGGAGCCGGATGCTGCAGTGAGCCAAGATTGTGCCATTGCACTCCAGCCTGGGTGACAAGGCAAGACTCTGTTAAAAAAAAAAAAAAAAAAAACAAAAAAAAACACCCAAACAAACAAAAAAAACAAAAACAAACAAACAAAAAAACAAAGCACCGAGTTTTGTGCAGTGGCAGTATCATAGCCAATGAGGTTTACATGAGGTACAATTATTGCTATTTGAACAAAACAAAATAAAATAAAACAAAGCACCTATGAGCTTTGGCATCTTGCAACCCCTTCAAAGTGTCATCACACAAACAGAAAAAGAACGGAGGCTGGGTGTGGTGGCTCATGCCTGTAACCCCAGCACTTTTGGGAGGCTGGGGTGGGCAGATCATGAGGTCAGGAGCTCGAGACCAGCCTAGCCAACATGTTGAAATCACATCTTTACTAAAAATAAAAAAATTAACTGGGGACAGTAACTGTATCCAAAAAAAAAACCAAGCCAGGCGTAATCCCAGCTACTTGGGAGGGCCGAAGCAGGATAACCACTTGAACCCAGGAGGCAGAGTTGCAGTGAGCCAAGATCGCGGCACTGCACTCCAGCCTGGGCTACAGAACGAGACTGTCTCCAAAACAAAACTAAACAAAAACCAGATACATCCAGGCATAACAGAGTATCCTTTAGCATACTAAATCGTTTCACTGGAATCAATTACAAAATTTAAAAGGCTTTACTGGTAAGGGCCCTTTCTAAGACAGAGTAGTAGAAACTCAAGCAGAAAACAGCCAGGAGACGGAGTTAGAAATACTGGGTTCTGAAGTAGCTGGAACTCAAGAAGCACAATCTGGGAGAGGAGGTAACCACAGAGGAATAATATGCATACAAATCTCCCCTCCTCCAAGTCATTAACTGACTCCTAAACTGCACATTAACAGAGTGAGACTTCAAAAACTTAACAGAAAACAGCAGTTAAAGGTCAAAGAGCTGATAAGAGATTATAGCAGCTATGCAGAGTTCAGAATTGAAATTTAAGACTAGCAAGATAAAGGGATTTTGGTAAAGACCTAGATTTCCAGTTGAAACTCATGGAGGGCCTTGCCCTAGGAGTAATGGCTATGCCCCAGGAGAAAAAGAGACCACTTACAAGAAGAAAGGACAAACTAAAATAGACCAGCCTTAACAAAGCCTATAATCAACCCTCAACAGGATCAATGTCATTTGCTACTATCCACCTGCCTAATGGCAACCTTACCCTGCTCTGAAGGAAGTACATCCAGATGCTAATAATGTTCATTCAAAATGTCCAGAATCTAGTAATAATTTGTGGACCAAAAGTAATTTTTAAAATGCCAAAACTGACTGGAAAAAAAATGGCAATAGAAACAAACCCACAGGTGGCTCAGATATTGCACTTGTCAGGCAAGGACTTGGTTGTGTTTCAGAAAACAGCAGAGAAGATGGAGAAGTTCTATAGTGACCTGGAATCCATTAAAAAAAAAAAAAGAGTTAAATGGAAAATCTAGAATTGCAAAGCACAGTGAGGAAATTAAGACTTCAATAGATGAGTATCAAATTAGTGAAGAACACAGGCTAGAAGGTAGACTTATGCACAGAGATAAGAAGATAGAAAATGGAAATAATGTGCCATGTGGGATTCCTATTCAGCTCTAGAGTAGGAATCTAGAATAAGATGTCATGTGGGATCTTTTATTCAGTTCTAGAATGACAGAAAATAGACATTGCAAAAGAAGCAGTATTTGAAAGAAAATACCAGGCAAGGTGGCTCACACCTATAATCCCAGGACTTCGGGAGGCTGAGGCAGGAGGATCACTTGAGCCCAGGAGTTTGAGACCAGGCTGGGTGACACAGTGAGACCCTCATCTCTACAAAGAAGTTACAAAAATTAGCTGGGCATGGTGGTGGATGCCTGTAGTACAGGCTACCTGGGAGGCTGAGGCTGGAGGATCACTTGAGCCCAGGAGTTCCAGGTTACAGTGAGCTATGATTGCACCACTGCACACCAGTGTGGGTGACAGACTGAGACACTATCTTGAAAAAAATAAATAAATAAAATACGTACAATTTTTTGGGACAATTTCCCAAAACTGAAGAAAAACATCAAACCACATGAATTCAAGCTCTGTGAATCACAAATAAGACAAATATAAAGAAAAACACAAGTAGCATATCATAGTCACACTGGTGAAAACCAAAAAGAAAAATTTTAAAGCAGTAAGAAGGCTGGATGTGGTGATTCACACTTGTAATTAGAGCATGTTGGGAGGCAGTGGACAGGCGACTGCTTAAGCCCAGGAGTTTGAGGCCAGCTCCCAGCAGCACAGTGAGACCCTGATCTCAAAAATAAATAAATAAATAAAATAAAAAATTAGCTGGGTTGTGATGGTGTGCACCTGCAGTCCCAGCTACTCGGGAGGCTGAGGTGGTAGGATTGCTTAAGCCCGGGAGAGTGAGGCTACAATAAGTCGTGATCATGCCACTGCACTCCCGCCTGGGGGGACACAGTGAGACCCTATCTCAAAAAAAGAAAAGAAAAGAAACAATGAAAGCCAGAGCCAATGTAGTATCTTTAAAGTGCTGGGGAAAACTCTCCATAAAATTCTGTATTCAGTAAAGCTATCCTTCAAGATTAAGACCAAAATAAAGGCATTTTCAGATAAATGAAAACACTGTAGAAATGCTAAAGGAAATTCTTTAAGCTAAAGTAAAATAGTAGATGGGAATTTAGCATAAAAGTTGGAAAGGAGGCCAGGCATCGTGGCTCACACCTGTAATCCCAGCACTTTGGAAGTCCGGGGCAGGCAGATTACTTGAGGTCAGGAGTTTGAGACCAGCCTGGCCAACACGGTAAAACCCCATCTCTACTAAAAAATACAAAAATTAGCTGGGCGTGGTGATGCACACCTGTAATCCCAGCTACTTGGGAGGCTGAGGCAGGAGAACTGCATGAACCCAGGAGATGGAGGGTGCAGTGGGTCGAGAATGCACCACTGCACTCCAGCCTGGGTGACAGTGCAAGACTCCGTTTCAAAAAAAAAAAGTTGGAAAGGAAGAAGAAAACTTTTTTTTTTTGTAGACAACATGACTGCATATAGAAAACTCTTAAGGAATGTCCCTCACCCCACCCCTGCAAAAGAAACTAGAATAAGTGAATTCCACAGAATCACAGACTACAAGATCCGCATTTTAGAATTTCCTAACACTTATCTTCAACACTGTAGAAATTCTAGTCAGATAAATAAAGCAAGAAAAAATAAGACATAAACTTTGAAAAGAAATGAAATTGTTATTATTTATAGATAACATGATTGTGCACATAAAAAATTCAAAAGAATCTCCAAATCACTAAACTTAGCAAGATATTCAAAAAGCAATTCTGGCCAGGTGCAGTGGCTCATACCTTTAATCCCAGCACTTTGGGAGGCTGAGGCAGGTGTATTACCTAAGGTCAGGAGTTTGAGACCAGCCTGACTGACATGGTGAAATCCATCTCTTCTAAAAATACAAAAAAATTAGCCGGGCATGGTGGCGGGTGCCTGTAA
>NW_022437002.1:7062462-7089987 GCF_009761245.1 Sapajus apella | reverse complement strand
AAAAAAAAAAAAAAAAAAAAAAGATTTATTTTATTTAATTGAGTTCTGCAAGCTCTTTTATTAGCCTGATAAGAAGGCTGGAGGCAAAAGGCTATATGCTTTTCAAACCAAACTATAACGTCCATGGTTAATTCTACAGGCAATGAGGAGCCATAGTTTATACGAAGTGCCTTGCAACCGGGGTTATAGAAATGAGTAAGATTTCCCACCCAGTAAGTATATACAAGGTATAGAGCAGAAATGAGAAAAGAGAAGACGGTCAGTCTTCTGGCAGGTGAAATGTGAGCTGGATTTTAAAGTGTCTACCAACCAATAACGGGGGATATTCCTGGTATTGAGACGGCATGTACAAAAGCACAAATAGCGGGGCACGGTAGCTCACGCCTGTAATCCCAGCACTTTGAGAGGCCGAAGCGGGTGGATTGCTTCAGTTTAGGAGTTCGAGACCAGCCGAGGCAACATGGAGATTACCTGTCTCTACAAAAAACACAAGAATTAGCTGGGCATATTGGTGAGCACGGGCGAGGGGAGCGAGACCCTGTCTCAAAAAAGAACAAATACAGGGGAACTAGAAGGAATGGGACTATTGTTAAAGAGTGCTAGTAGAAGGAACTGGAAAGCTGGAAAAGAGGACTTGGGTCATGTCAGGAAGGTTCCTGACATTAAATACCTTAAAACTAATCTTGTGAATCATCACCGTCCAAACTGTGCTTTTGGGGTTCAGCAAACATTTCATTCTTTTGTTTTTTTGTTTGAGACGGGGTCTCGCTCTGTCGCCCAGGGTGGAATGCAGTGGCGCGATCTCGGCTAAATGCAACCTCTGCCTCCCGGGTTCAAGCCATTCTCCGACCTCTGCCTACCGAGTAGCTGGGATTACAGGCGTAAGCCACTGCACCTGGCCAGGAGTCAAATTCTTGAAAAAGCACTGCTCAGTGAAGGAGAGCTACAGGTGTGATGAGGGCTTTTGAAACTTAGGCTGCGGAGGGAGACCCAAAGTCTGAAAGCCCAGTTAACGACGCGGAAGCAGGAGGCGGCAAGAATCGCTGGAAGTGGGGAGCAGTAACACCCGAATCTCTCTGCGGGCACAGTTAAACGTGGCGACAAACACAATTCAGGTCTGGGCCTGGCCCGGAGTTCCCGACCCCCATCTGGCGGAATCTGCACTCAAGGCTCCGTCTCTAATACCCCTACCCGGCGCGTCATCCCCCGCTCCGACAGCAGAAACCCTGCCCCTTTCGAATAAGCCGCAGGAGTAAAGACCGAAACCAGAGTCCCATGAAGAAGCTTACTAATTTCTTCCAGAGACACCCGCCGCCTAAGACTTCTCAAACAATCCTCGAAGCAAAACGGCCCCGCCGGCCCCGCCCCTCTCCCGTCGTGCTTTGCGGCTGGGCATGCGCAGGGACGCCGGCCCAGCATGGTCCCGAGTGCCTGCGTTGGGAAGGGCGACCTTGGGATAGAGAGGGTGGGAGAGGGGGAGGGGACGAGTCCTTCTGTCCGTTTGGGATCTTACCCTTGAGGTCATCGCTGGCTGGCAGCCAAAGTGGGACCCTTATGTCAGAGCTCAAGCAGGACAGTTACATTTCCTGGATTTGAGAGATGGCTCTACCACTCATTAGCTGCGTGCTAGTAAGCGATTTGACAACTTCTATAAATCTCAATTTATAGAAGTTGGGGATAATTGTAGTGGCTGCATCATAGGTTTGTAAAGATTAGGCAGGCTTCTGCAGAAGCTGGACTCAAGAAAAAAAAAAAATTAGGCAGGCAATGTTAATAAAGTGCCAGGTATAGAGTAAATTCCCTGTAAAATGAAATTATCCTCAGAGGTAGGGAGTTCAGATTTCTTTCATTAGAGGAAGTATATTAGTACATTAAAATTAAAATGACCCGAGGCCAGGCACAGTGGCTCACGCCTGTAATCCCAACACTTTGGGAGGCCGAGGCGGGTGGATTGCTTGAGGTCAGGAGTTCAAGACCATCCTGACCAACATGGTAAAACTCTGTCTCCACTAAAAATACAAAAATTAGCCGGACATGGTGCCGGGGGCCTGTAATCTCAGCCACTTGGAAGGCTGAAGCAGGAGAATCACTTGAAGCCAGGAGGCAGAGGTTGCAGTGAGCCAAGATCGCACCACTGCATTCCAGCCTGGGTGACAGAGACTCTGTCTCAAAAAATAATAATAAATAAAATAAAACCCAAACTGCATGTCAAAAAAGGGTACATTTTGAATGTGGTTTTTTTTTTTTTTTTTGAGACAGTCTCACTCTGTTGCCAGGCGCTAGGCTGGAGTGCAAGTGGCACAATCTCGGCTCACTGCAACCTCCGCCTCCCGGGTTCAAGCAATTCTCCTGCCTCAGCCTCCCGAGTAGCTGGGACTACAGGCGCACACCACCGCGCCCAGCTAGTTTTTGTATTTTTAGTAGAGACGGGGTTTCACCATGTTGGCCAGGATGGTCTCGATCTCTTGACCTCGTGATCCACCCGCCTCGGCCTCCCAAAGTGCTGGGATTACAGGCTTGAGCCACCGCGCCCGGCCCATTTTGAATGTTTTTAACAAAACTTTCACCACTTAAAAAAGTATAGGATCAACTAATTGTGCTATTACTAAAGGCATAAGAGGATTCTAAAAATATATATATAAGAGGCCGGGCGCGGTGGCTCAAGCCTGTAATCCCAGCACTTTGGGAGGCCGAGGCGGGTGGATCACGAGGTCAAGAGATCGAGACCATCCTGGTCAACATGGTGAAACCCCGTCTCTACTAAAAATACAAAAAATTAGCTGGGCATGGTGGCGCCTGCCTGTAATCCCAGAAACACTGGAAGCACAGGCAGGAGAATTGCCTGAACCCAGGAGGCGGAGGATGCGGTGAGCCGAGATCGCGCCATTGCACTCCAGCCTGGGTAACAAGAGTGAAACTCCGTCTCAAAAAAAAAAAAAAAAAAAAGATAAATATATATATATATATATATATATATATATAAGGTTGAATGATGAACTTATTATAATCATATTTGACAATTACTTTTAAAGGAGATATTCTCAAAGATCCAAATTTGAGGCCCTTGTGATGGTGAGGTCCAGAGGAAAAGGGTCTCTTGATCCTTGCTGCTATGGTCCTTAAATATCCTTTGGAGTTAGCCTCAAATCTAATACAAACCCTTTGGTAATTTGAAATATTATACAAGTAACTGAAGTTAATTTCTCCAACACTTATTATTACCTTCTAATATTTATAATAATCTATTTAGACTGTTAGGATTAGAAAGGACCTCACTGAAATGATCTCTCCTCTGATGCTCCCTTCTTACCAAAGGAAAAGCTGAGGACAAGGGGATAAAGGTAATTTGCCCTGAATTACACAGCAACTCAGTGACTGGGATTAGATTAGAACCCAGAAATGAGTCCTGGTTCAGTGGGCTTGCAAAGGCAAGTGATGTCATTGTAACCACCCAGTGGGTTCACCTTGCTCGCCACCTAAACAGAGCCCATTTATCAAGACAGGGGAATTGTAATGGAGAAAGAGTAATTCACACTGAGCCAGCTGTGCAGGAAACTGGAGTTTTATTATTATTCAAATTAGTCTCCTTGAGCATTTGGGAATCAGAGTTAAGGACAACTGGTGGGTGGGGGGAAGCCAGTGAGCCAGGAGTGCTGATTGGTTAGGTGGGAGCTGAAATAATGGGAAGTTGAAGCTGTCCTCTGGCACTGAGTTAGTTTCCTGGTGGGGGCCGTAAGATCAGGTGAGCAGGTTTATTGATCTGGGTGGTACCGGCTGATCCATTAAGAGGAGTCTGCAGAATATCTCAAGCACTGATCTTATGAGCAGTTTAGGGAGAGTCAGAATCTTGGATTCCAGCTGCATGACTCCTAAACCATTATTTCTAATCTTGTGGCTAATTTGTTAATCCTCTTAAGGCAGTCTAGTCCCCAGGCTAGAAGAAGGTTTGTTTTGGGAAAGGGCTGTTGTCATCTTTGTTTTAAACTATAAACTAAATTCCTTCCAAAGTTAGTTCAGCCTATTCCCGGGAAGGAACAAGGACAGCTTGAAGGTTAGAAGCAAGATGGAGTCCATTAAGTTAGATCTCTTTCACAGTCTCTGTCATAATTTTGCAAAGGTGGTTTCATCATCATTACTAACTTCCTTGGGCGTTGAAAAAATGGTAGGATTCATCATATCACAACAAATTATAAGGATATGTGATAATTTTGAGATGTGACATTCCAACCACCCCCACTGATAGATCTGAAAATTTGGCTCAATATTTCAAGCAGTAGATGTAGGTCACAAATTGCATGTGTCTTTCTTGCTCTGAAGTCTCAATAGTTTATACTGGCCGAAAGGTTAAGTCCTAAGGAATAGGAGGAGAGCTCTGGGAGATAGGAAGCTTGATTCTTCTTTTTTCTTCTTCTTTTTTTTAAAGACGGGGTTTCACCATGTTGGTCAGGCTGATCTTGAACTCCCGACCTCAGGTGATCTGCCTGCCTTGGCCTCCAAAGTGCTTGGATTACAGGCGTGAGCCACCACGCCTGGCCTCTTTTTTTTTTTTTTGAGACCGGGTTTCACCAATTTGTTCAGGCTAGGCTTGAACTCCCGACCCCAGCCTCCAAAGTGCTTGAATTACAGGCATGCGCTACCACGCCCAGCTGATTCTTCTTTTTTCTTTTTTTTTTTTTTTTTGAGTTGGAGTTTTGCTCTTATCACCCAGGCTCGAGTGCAATAGCATGATCTTGGTGACTCACTGCAACATCCGCTTCCCGGATTCAAGTGATTCTTCTGCCTCAGCCTCCTGAGTAGTTGGAATTACCAGCATGCGCCACCACACCCGGCTAATTTTGTATTTTTAGTAGAGATGGGGTTTCGCCATGTTAGCCAGGCTGGTTTTGAACTCCTGACTTCAAGTGATCCATCCACCTTGGCCTTCCAAAGTGCTAGGATTACAGGCATGAGCCACAGTGCCTGGCCTGTTCATTTGATATATAGGATATATATCATATATCTCAGAAAAAGAGATTTTTCATATCTCTTTAATTTTATTTTTTCAATTAACTTTTTTTTTTCTGTGTAACATACAGAAAACTACCCTTGATTATATGATAATGATGCCTTAACTAATAAGTTGGAGCCTAAAGGCATTTCCTCAACCTCAAATGTAGCACCTGAAAGAAGTTGTTAATATCTCACACCAGGAGCCTGTAGGAGCCAAGACTGTAACAGTGAATGGAATCATTAGATTGGGTTTAAGAGTGGGGAGTGTTTAGGACAGCAGTGCATGGAAGATCACATGCTCTACTGAAAGGATACTTAATACTCAGCTCTAATCATTGCCATTCAGAAATGCAGGGCCCACTGTTGCCCAAACTTCCAATTTTCAAAAGAAAGTAGAAGTCCATATTTTCATGTAAAATTGCCTAATTAAAAAAAAAAAGAAACAAATTAAACATTTTAGAGTGTCTGGTAGTTAAAAAGTAACAACTCGGTGGGCTAAATTTAGTCCACAGGCTGCCTATTTGCAACCTTTGTGTTAGATGGTTGCTGGTCAAAAGCCCAGAAGTTAGCAATCTATCACTAAATTATGAAGGCTGTCTATCCTTCAGTTTAGCCCCTAGAGAACTCCCAAGGGAAGAGAAACAGGTTCTATTAAGTAAAAATCAAAACCTGCCAGAACTAAACTTTCCAGAAGCTTTACCCCAGTTTTCTTGGTGGGACTAGAAAGAAAGAGGATCCAGGTGTCAGAGATGTGTGAACCAAAGCAACTCCATCTTGAATAGGAGCTAGGTAAAATTAGGCTGAAACCTTCCGGGCTGCATTCCCAGATGGTAAAAGCATTTTAAACCACAGGGTGAAATAGGAGGTCAGCACAAAATACAAGTCATAACGGCCTTGCTGATAAAACAGTTTGCAGTAAAGAAGCCAACTAAAACCCATCAAAACCAAGATGGTGACCAGAGTGTCCTCTGGTTGTCCTCACTGCTACACTACCACCAATACCATGACAAGTTTATAGATGGTCAGGAAGTATATGGTCTACAAAAGGGAGGCATGAATAATCCGCTCCTTGTTTAGGATATAATTGTAAGAGTTAACAAAAGAGGAAATAAACAGGAAAAGTGGCCCAACAGTCAAAGACAGGTTTATTTTGGAGAATAAGCCTGAGAGGGGCTTCTGGCCAATTTTGGTCAGGATCCTTCTCACTTACAAACTAAGGGTATTTAAGGGTTTGGGGTGGGAGAGCTTATTGCAGGCTCCGAATATTTCTGTGTGAGGGAGAGATTTATTGCAGAGTTGGAATGTCTCTGGTCAGAGGGGAGATTATCTCAGGGTTGGCATGTTCCTGGTTGGAGGAGGGGTTTATCTCAGGGTTGGAAAGTTTCTGGTCATGCTGACATTAGCCACTAGGCTGACGTTTTTGAGCTGTATTTAGGTGGTTTTTAATCAAGGAGAACTTAAAATGATGGTGTTTGTCCAAGATGGTGATGCTCCTGCTGTGTCAATTTAGTCCCTATAGTTAAAAAAGGATGAGGGACAGCGTGTTCTTTCTGGTTACTTCCTGCTCATGGGGGTGCAGGGAGTTCTTTGGTTTTAGATCGACTGTAGGAGTAACGCCGTCTGTAGATGTTTCTGGGTAGTTTTCTATGAGATGGCCGTGATACTGTCAGTTAAAAATCTTTTAAAAAGGTTAATGAGGCAGGGTAAGAACATTAGTCCTAGGCATATTACTGGGAGAGGGCCCAGGAATGGGATGACCCATGTTATGATTTTGTTCCCAGAGAATCTATTTGGTTGTTTTGGTATTCCCTTAGCTTTTTAGCCCTTTCTTTATGTTTTTCAGCAGTGTCTCTTAGTAGGCCTGACTGGTTGAGATAGAAGCAACATTCCTTACCCAATGAGAGGCAGAGGCCCCCCTTTTCAGCAGTTATAAATTCTAATCCCCATCTATTTTGGAGGACTACTCCAGCCAAGCAGTCTAGTTGGTCTTGGACTCTTGTAAGGCTTTGGGTTATATCTTCTAATGAACCCCCAAGTTCTGTTGAAAGAGCTTTAAAGTATGTCACACCTGTAATCCTAGCACTTTGGGAGGCTGAGGTAGATGGATCACCTGAGGCCAGGAGTTCAAGACCAGCCTGGCCATCATGGTGAAACCCCATCTTTATTAAAAAAAGAAAGAAAGAAAGAAAAAAACAAGGAAGTGGCCAGTCTGCCTGCTCCCAATCCAAGTCTGGAGGTTATACCTAAGGCGACTATCAAAGAAATGACTTGGATGGCCTTCCTTCTAACATATTGAATGGATGGAACAGGCAAAGGTTGATTAGGAAGAACTAATCCAATGGAAGGAGAAAGATAAACTAGGGTACAGGTTCTGGTCCAGTTGGTGGGGAGACAAAGACATGTGTAGGTGCCGCACAAAAAGAACTAGTCTTTGTCATGAATACAGGTGGATATATGGAAAGAAAACAAGTGAATTAAAGATGGGATGTTTTTTCTTTCCTGTGGTTCATTAGTCCAGGTGGACAAGGAGGAGGCCAGGGAGACACCCACTATAGTAGAGGTATGGGAAGAGATTTTTTTTTTACACATTTAATGTGATTGGATGTTGCACCATTGCTATTGGGCCATGGAAAAAGTTGGGCACAAGGGACGGTACAAGTTAGGCCGGAGGCATTGGTTGAGAGAGAGGCTGTAAAACAAACTGGTTGCAGAAATGCTCCATTTGCTTCAGGTGATACTTGGTAGTCAACCCAGTTAGTTTGATGTCAGAGGGGTGTTTAACAATGATAGTGCGGTTGCATTGGTTAGGTGTTAAGGACCCTATAGGAAAATTTCCCTCGGAGGCTGAAAAGCAAAGTGAGGCTTGTTGCAAAAAGTAGGGTGTGTTTAGTTTTGGGTCCTTCAATGGGAGGGCCTTGGGGTTTGAGGTGTTGTAGGAGCTGTAATAAGTTTGAAATAATTTGTTAGCCTGATTGGCCCTAGAAGTGGAATAATCACCGACCAGGGTATCAGCTCTCTTAAAAAAGAAAACTCCTTTTTTGGAGTTTATAGATTAGGGTTATGTTTCCTGTTAAAAGGTCACGAAAGGGTGTAGGAAGGGCTGTGTAAGCTGTGGAAGACAGCGATAAGCACATCCAGCATTCCAGAGCAAAAGAAGAGTTAGCTTGCAGCAAGAGGGATCATGTAAGGCTTATAGAGCGTTCTAGTTTGAGAGCAGTGAGGAGTTGTTGTACCCAAGAGGTTGATGTGATTAGGAAAGTTATATTGAAAGAAACAAGCAAAAGGAGAAAAAAGTTATTTGAATGGGAGCAAAGTCCTGGTAAGGAGCTGATCAGGATGTATAATGGGAGTTTTGTATGGGTACCAACGAAGGTCTGTAACAAGGTTGGTTAGGAAGCAATGAAAGTTTGGGAGAGAAAGAGGCATAAGCGATTTATGTGTATAATCTTCATTTTCCTCTGGGATTTGGGTGAGGCAAAGGGAAGTGTATCCTGTGGAGACACAAGAGCACAAGAGAAGGCTGAAGGGGTTTTAGATTTGGTTGTTTGGGTATGTGGTGAAGGGAAGTCTGGTTTTTTTTTCCATTTTAGTTTTTATTAATAAAATAGAAATGTAAACTCAGACAACTGCTTTATTCTTTATTCTTGCATCTAATCTGACCATATATTGGAGTAGTAATTCTTTATAAAAGGACTTAGGTGAGAACTGTCAATACGTCAGTTCCATCAAAAACTGTAGGTTGGAATATCTTAAAAAGAGCAAATTAAATATGAGAAAGCACAGAAATCTCTCCCCCAAACAAGAGGGGCCTCCTTCAATAGTCTTTAATATAGCTCATTTGCAATTATATGAAAATCTATCAAGATCAATCATGTTGCACAATCCCTACAGGCTAAAACTGAGGGAACTCATGGATAATTTTCACAGCTTCATTGTAAAGTCCAAGATTAAATGTTTGGTTATCTTCTTTAAACTGGACATAAGATGCACACATGATGGCGGCCTTGCGGTTACTTTTCCAACCACTTCCATAATTCCAGAGATTTCTTTTTTTTTTTTTTTAAAGACGAGGTTTCACCTTGTTGGTTGGGCTGGTTTTGAACTCCCAACCTCAGGTGATCCGCCCGCCTTGGCCTCCAAAGTGCTTGGATTATAGGCGTGAACCACCACGCCCGGCCAATTCCAGAGATTTCTTCATCCAGGGGTTCCATCAACTCGATGCTTCCATTTTTTCCTTCTCCATCTGAAAGAATAAACATTTTTCCAGTAGGATGAATCTTCCAGCTTCTTTATGAAGGAGACAGGCTTGTTGATGAACTGAGCTAGCATGCTGGCATGGATGCGCGAACTGGGCAACTCCATCATGTCCACCATGATTATGGTCCAAGGCTGTGGTGAGTGGGAAACCCACGGATGACTGAAACTAGTCTGTTTTCTTGAGAGAAGTATAATGAAACCAGTTGGGGAATCCCTAGAATTTTGCTCCCATGGGTGTAGTAAGGATGATCTGGTCAGGTCCCTTCCATTTAGGAGTGAGCAGGGAATTGGGGTTAAGACTGGGATCTTTTACCAGAACCCAGTCTTCTGGCTGTAGGAAGGGATTAGGGGAGTCAGCGACGGGCTGTGGCAGGTATTTGACAACATATTTCCAAAATGAAACAGAGGATGGTATACAGAAGAGGGGAAACAAGAGGAGTTGGGTGAGGTGGACCTGACCTTGAGGTGGAACAAAAAGGGCAAGTGGTCTCCTATATGTGAGTTCAAAGGGGCTGAGCATTAAAGGTTTATGTGGGAGCACCCGAATTTTTAGACGGGCCAAAGGTAAAAGTGTAACAAAGTCTTTTTGTTGTTGTTGTTTTTATTTTTTAAGAGATGGAGTTTCACTCTTGTTGCCCAGGCTGGAGTGCAATGGCGCGATTTTGGCTCATTGCAACTTCCACCTTCCAGGTTCAATTCTCCCCACACAGCCTCCTGAGTAGCTGGGATTACAGGTGCCCACTACCATGCCGCTACTTTTTTGTATTTTTATTTTTAAATTTATTTGTATTTTTATTTTTTTGAGACAGAGTTTCACTCTTGTTGCCCAGGCTGGAGTGCAATGGAGCAATTTCGGCCCACTGCCACCTCTGCCTCCTGGGTTCAAGTGATTCTCCTGCATCAGCCTCCGGAATAGCTGGGATTACAGGCATGTGCCACCACACCTGGCTAATTTTGTATTTTTATTTACTTATTTATTTATTTGAGATGGAGTTTCACTGTTTTTTTTCCTAAAAAAAAAAAAAAGAAAGAAAGAAAAAAAAGAATGAAGGAGAGGAATAAAGAGAAAGAGGAAGAGGGAGAGAGAACAGGGGTGTTGCTTTATTGCCTGGGCTAGAATGCAGTCTAAAAATGGGTATGCCTATAATTGTGCTTAATAATAGAGACATGAAAAAAAAATGAGGGAAGAAAATAACAAACAAGCAGCCAACCAATATTTCACTGAAACCTGTAAATAGATGTGATGTGGTACTGATAAGAGTGTATATTTTGTGTATTTAAAGTGGAGAGCTCTATAAATGTTAATTAAGTTTACTTGTTCCAGATCTGAGTTCAAATCCTGGATATCGTTGTTAATTTTCTGTCTCATTGATCTGTCTAATATTGATGTTGAAGTCTCCCACTATTATTGTGTGGGAGTCTAAGTCTCTTTATAAGTCTTATATATCTGGGTATTCCTGTATTAGGTGCGTATATATTTAGGATCTTTAGCTCTTCTTGTTGCATTGATCCTTTTATCATTATGTAATATCCTTCTTTGCTTCCTTTGATCTTTGTTGCTTTAAAGCAACTCCTGCTTTTTATTTATTTATTTATTTTTACTCTCCATTTGGTTGGTAAATCTTTCTCCATCCTTTTGTTTTGAGTCTTTGTGTATCCTCGCATGTGAGATGGGTCTGGATGCAGCATACTGATGGGTTTTGGCTTTTTTTGCCTGTCTATGTCTTTGGATTGGGGGATTTAGTCGATTTAAATTTAGAATTAATAATAATATATGTGAGTTTAATACTGCTATTTAATGTTAGCTGGCTGTTTTGCCTATTAGTTGATGTAAATTCTTGATTATGTTAATGTTCTTTACTTTTTGGTATTTTTTAGAAAGGCCAATACTGGTTGTTCCTTTCTATTTGTAGTGGTTCTTTCAGAAGCTCTTGTAAAGCAGGCCTGGTGGTGATGAAATCTCTGAGTGCTTGCTTGTTCACAAAATATTTTATTTTTCTTTTGCTTATGAAGCTTAGTTTGGCTGGATATAAAATTCTGGATTGAAAGTTCTTTTCTTTAAGGATGTTGAATATTGGCCCCCACTCTGTTCTAGCTTGTACGTTTTCTGCTGAGAGATCTGCTGTGAGTCTGATAGGCTTCCCTTTATGGGTAAGCTGACCCTTCTCTCTGGCTGCCCTCAGTATTTTCTCCTTCATTTCAACCCTGGTGAATCTGGCGATTATGTGCCTTGAGGTTGGTCTTCTTGAGGAATATCTTTGTGGTGTTCTCTGGATTACCTGGAGTTGAATATTGTACTGCCTTGCTAGGTTGGGAAAGTTTTCCTGAATAATATCCTGAAGAATATTTTCCAACTTGGATTGATTCTCTTCGTCACATTCAGGTACACCTATCAAACGTAGATTAGGTCTTTTCACATAGTCCCATATTTCTTGGAGACTTTGCTTATTCCTTTTTGTCCTTTTTTCTCTAATCTTGTCTTCTCGTTTTATTTCATTGTTGGTCTTCGACTTCTGATATCTTTTCTTCTGCTTGATCGATTCGGCTGTTAAAACTTGTGCATAGTTTGTGAAGTTCTCGTGTTGTGTTTTTCAGCTCCATTAATTCACTTATATTCCTCTCTAAATTGTGTATTCTTGTTAACATTTCGTCAAACCTTTTTCCAAGTTCTTAGTTTCTTTGCATTGGGTTAGAACAAGTTCTTTTAATTCACAGAAGTTTCTTATCATCCACCTTTTGAAGCCTGCTTCTGTTAATGGAACACACTCGTTCTCCATCAGGCCTTGTTCCGTTGCTGATGAGGAACTGTGATGCCCCGTAGAGGGAGAGGCGTTCTGATTTTGGGTATTCTCAGCCTTTTTAGGCTGTTTTCTTCCCTTCGTTATAGATTTATCCATCTGTGTCTTTATAATTACTCTCTTTATAATTGGGTTTCTGAGTGGACGTCCAATTTGTTGCTTCCCAGTGCTAAAATCTGAGCAACCCACTGCGCCAGCCAAAACAGCGGCGTTATGATTGATGGTGCTTTTCTGACTCTGCACCAAGAACGCCGCACCAAGGCAGCGGCAAAACTGCCTCGCCGACCACAAGAGTTGTGCTGGTGACCTGTGGGGCTCCTCCGCTGGGAATCTCCTGGTGCGTGAGCAACAAAAATTCGTCTGAAAGTGTGGCGTCCTCTCGTTCTCTGCGCTTTCACTAGGAGCTACAATCTCGAGCTGCTAGTGGTCAGCCATCTTGGATCTCTAGGAGTTTCACTCTTGTTGCCCAGGCTGGAGTGCAATACCACGATCTTGGCTCATTGCAACCTCTGCCTCCCATGTTCAAGTGATTCTCCTGCCTCAGCCTCCTGAGTACCTGGGATTACAGGCATGCACTACCACACCTGGCTAATTTTGCATTTTTAGTAGAGACGGGGTTTCTCCATGTTGGTCAGGCTGGTCTCAAACTCCCGACCTGAGGTGATCTGCCTGCTTCGGCCTCCCAAAGTGCTGGGATTACAGGCATGAGCCACTGTGCCCAGCTAATTTTGTATTTTTAGTAGAGACAGGTTTCTCCATGTTGGTCAGGCTGATCTCGAACTCCTGATCTCAGGTGATCTGACTGCCTTGACCTCCCAAAATGTTGGGATTACAGGCATCAGCCACCATGCCTGGCATTTTTTGTATTTTTAGTAGAGATGGGGTTTCATCATCTTGGCCAGTCTGGTCTCAAACTACTGACCTCAGGTAATCCACCTGCCTCGGCCTCCCAGAGTGTTGGGATTACAGGCATGAGCCACCACGCCTGGCTGTAACCCAGTCTTTACGTGTCTGTAGTGAGTACCTACTAAACAAATCTCAGCAAATTTAAGAAGACAGATCATAGCAAGTATCTTTTTAGACCACAACATGGTATAAAATCCACAATAAGAAAAGTTTCAGAAATCTTACACATATGTGGAAGGTAAACAAGATGATCCTGAATGACCAATTGGTCAATGAAGAAATTAAAGTGGAATTTTTTTTGTTTTTTGAGGCAGAGTCTCCCTCTGATGTTCAGGCTGGAGTGCAGTGGTGTGATCTTGGCTCACAGCAACCTCCACCTCCTGGGTTCAAGTGATTCTCCTGCCTCAGCCTCCCAAGTAACTGGGACTACAGATGTGTGCCACCAAGCCCACCTAATTTTTTGTATTTTTAGTAGAGGCAGGGTTTCACTGTGTTAGCCAGGATGGTCTCAAGCTCCTGACCTTGTAATCTGTCCACTTTGGCCTCCCAAAGTGCTAGAATTACAGACGTGAGCCACTGTGCCCTTCCTTCCTTTTTTCCTTCCTTCCCCCCTCCTTTCCTTTATTTCTTTCTCTTTCTTTCCTTCTTTCTTTCTTTCTTTTCTTTTCTTTTTCTTTTTTTCTTTCTTCTTTCTTTCTCTTTCTGTCTCTCAAACCATTCCTTAAAATTGAAAAGAAAGGAATACTTCCAAACTCATTTTTAGATGCCAGCATTTCCTTGATTCCAAACTATATAAAGACAAAACAACAGCAACAACAAAACTACAAATTTTTATAGTTTTATATTTGACATTTAGATTTAGGCTCCATTTTGAGCTAATTTATGTGTGAGGTGAGAAGTTTAGTTCAATATGTGTATACATATATATTATATTTGCATATGTGTTGGGAAAAACCACAAAGGAGAAAGGACTTGGAGTGCCTACATAAATTGGTTATGAGTAACACATAAGGAACAACAAACTGCAGAAGGCCACAGAAGGCTTCTGAGGAGGAAGGCTTCTCCATGCCTCATGTTCTGATGCAGGGTGACCTGGACTCTGTTAACATAAACAATGTGCTCAAGGACGTAAAACCCCTTTGTAGCACTGTTATGTAGCCAGACATGTAGGCTCCTTGAAAGGCCTCTGCTCCATCAGCTGTACATAGGTAATAAGCTAAAGATAACCACAAGTTCTTGTTTTGTGAAACTCCCAAACTGCCACTATTATCAATCCTTAGGATGACACGCCAGTTCCTGCTCACTGATTCAGTTCTGGCTCACTGATTCATCCACCATCACTCCACCCCTACCCTATAGATGATAGTAATTGTAATCAATAAATAGTGTGGATGATCAGAGCTCGGGACCTTCACTGTTTCCTCCAGAGTGATAAAATGATAGCCCCCTGGTCCCACTGTCTCTCTTAATTTGTCTTTTTCTCATTCTTTTGTCTGCACTGAACTTGGGGTACCCACGGGTGATGTAGGGCTTGCTCCCTACATTCTAATGCCCAACATGGGGCTCATGGATTCCCTACGTTCTGGCACCCAATCCCTACACATATGGATTTCCAATTGTTCAAACACCATATGTTGAAAAAAAAGACTGCTGTCTCTTCACTAAATTTCCCTTTTACCTTTATCAAAAATCAATTGGCCATATTCACCTGCATTTCTCCTTGACTATCTACTCTGTTACATGAATCTGTGTGTCTCTTTATAAATATTACAATTTCTTCTTCTTCTTCCTCTTCCTCTTCTTCTTCTTCTTTTTCTTGAGACAGAGTCTCACTCTGTTGCCCAGGCTGGAGTGCAACGGTATGATCTTGGCTCACTGCAACCTCCGTTCCCCAGGTTCAAGCAATTCTTGTGTCTCAGCCTCCTGAGTTGCTGGGACTACAGGTGTCCGCTACCATACCCGGATAGTTTTTGCACTGTTAGTAGAGATGGGGTTTTGCCATGTTTGCCAGGCTGGTCTCAAACTCCTGGCCTCAAATGATCCTTTCATCTTGGTCTCTCAAAGTGCTGGGATTACAGGCATGAGTCACCACACCTGGCCAACACAATTTCTTGATTACAGTAGTTATATAGTAAGCCTTAAAAATTTTAGGCTGAGTGCTGTGGTTCATGCCTGTAATCCCAACAGTTTGGGAGGCCATGGAGGGAGGATCAATTGAGGCCATGAATTCAAGACCAGCCTGAGCAAAATAGTGAGACCCTGTGTGTACAATAAAAATTTTTTTTTAATTTTTCCAAAGGTTATTGGGGTACAGGTGGTGTTTGGTTACATAAGTTCTATAGTAACGATTTGTGAGATTTTGGTACACCCATCACCTGAGTAGTATACACTGCACCCTATTTGTAGTCTTTTATCCCTTACCCCCACTTGCAATCTTCCCCCCAGGTCCCCTCTACAAAATTAAAAAGAAAAATTAGCTAGGCATGGTGGTGCACGCCTATAGTTCCAGTTACTTGGAAGGCTGCAGCAGAAGGATCACTTGAGCACACAAGTTAGAAGTTGCAGCGAGCTATGATCACACCACTGCACTTCAGCCTGGGCAACAGAAGGAGACCTTGAGTTTTATTTTAACTTCAATGAGAATATTTAAGCCAGGTATGGTGGCTCACACCTCTAATCCCAGAACTTCAGGAGGCCAATGTAGACAGATCACTTGAGGTCAGGAGTTCAAGACCAACTTGGTCAACATGGTGAAACCTCATCTCTATTAAATATACAAAATTTAGCAGCCAGGCGTGGTGGCACATGCCTATAATCCCAGCTACTTGGGAGGCTGAGGCAGGAGAATCGCTTGAACCCAGGAGGCAGAGGTTGCAGTAAGCTGAGATTGCACCATTACATTCTAGCCTCGGTGACAGAGTGAGACCCTGTTTATAAATAAATAAATACAAATTATTTAGAGACTTTGATTTGTTTCAAAATTGTTTTGGCTCTTTTAGTTCCCTTGCTTTTCCATAAAATTTTAGAATCAGCTTGTCTATATTTACAAAAGTACTGCTGAGATTTTTTTGAGGTGGGGTCTTGCTATGTTGCCCAGGCTGGCCTTGAACCTCTGGGCTCCAGTGATCCTCCTACCTTAGCTTCCTCAGTAGTTGGAACTACAGGTGCAACACGTGCAATTACCACCTTTGCTGAGATTTTGATTGTGTGAAATCTATAGATCAATTTGGGAAGAATCTGTGTCTTTTCTACATTAAGTCTTTTAATCATGAATACCTATAGTAAAAGGCTGAATGCTTTCCCCCTAATGTCAACAAGCCAAGATTGTCTACTTTGACTACTTCAATTCAACATTGTACTGCAAATCCTAGCCCAGATAAAAAGCATACAGGTTGGAAAGAAATAAATACGACTTTTTTCTTTCTTTTTTTTTCTTTTTGAGATGGAGTCTCGCTCTGTTGCTCAGGCTGGAGTGCAGTGGTATGGTCTTGAATCACTGCAACCATTTATTTAAATCTGCTTTTTTTAATATTGGTATAATATATTTTATTAAAGATAATTTTAGTATTTTCTTTTTTAAAAATTTATTTATTTAAGTGCATACTATATCTGGCATTTCTCCCCATGTTATCTCTCCCCACCCTCCCCCTCCTTCGCCTCCCCCCGCTGTCTCTCCCCTACCCCTCCCAACTGCCCCCAGTGTGTGATGCTCCTCTCCCTGAGTTCATGTTTTTAATTTCTTTCATTATTGTTTTCAGCATATAACATAGAACATGTTTTATTAGATTTATATCTAAGTATTTCCTATTTTGAGACATTCCTATTTAAAAATTTCTATTTTTGGCGAGGCACAGTGCCTCACACCTGTAATCCCAGCACTTTGGGAGGCCAGGGCAGGTGGATCACCTGAGGTCAGGAGTTCCAGACCAGCATGGCCAATGTGGTGAAACCGCATCTCTTCTAAAAATACAGAAACTAGCTGGGCATGGTGGCAGGTGCCTGTTATCCCAGCTACTTGGGAGGCTGAGGCAGGAGAATTGCTTGAACCCAGGAGGCGGAGGTTGCAGTGAGCTGAGATTGGGCCACTGCACTCCAGCTGGGTGACAAGAGAGATACTCCATCTCAAAAATTTTTTTTAAAAAAGGAAATTCTAATTGTTCATTGCTAGTATATAAAAATACAATTGGTTTTTGTGTGTTGACCTTGCAACCTTACTAAAGACATTTATTAGTTGTAGGAGTTTTTTTTAATAGATTCCTTGGGATTATGTGTATATAAAATCATGTTATGTGGGAGTCTCTCGGAGCTTATTCTGGCTTGGGAGGCTGCTTGGTTTGAAAACAAAAAACAAAAAAAGGAAAGAAAAGTTGTGGCCAGGTGTGGTGGCTCACGCCTGTAATCCCAGCACTTTGGGAGGCCCAGGTGGGTGGATCACAAGATCAGGAATTCAAGACCAGCCTGGCCAACATGGTGAAACCCCATCTCTACTAAAAATGCAAAAAATTAGTCGAGCGTGGTGACAGGTGCCTGTAATCACAGCTACTTGGGAGGCTGAGGCAGGAGAATCGCTTGAACCCGGGAGGTGGAGGTTGCAGTGAGCCGAGACTGCACTCCAGCCTGGGAAACAGAGCAAGACTCTATCTCAAAAAAAAAAAAGAAAAAGAAAAGTTATATTTTTTTCTTTCCAATCTGTATACCTTTTTTTTATGTTGGCTAGGACTTGCAGTACAATGTTAAAGTGGTGAGCGTAGACAATCTTGGCATATTGACATTAGGGGAAAAGCATTCAGCCTTTTGCCACTAGGAATCATGTTAGCTACAGGTTTTTGCAGATGCCCATTATCAGGCTGAGGAGGTTCTTCTCAATTCTACTATTCTGAGAGTTATTTTTCTTTTTTAAAATTATGAATGGACATTGAATTTTGTCAAATACCTTTTTTTTGGGTACATAAACTATTTATTAATAGATAAGACCTACAGACTTATTTCTTTGTGGACACACCCACGGTGTGGACATGGTGGCCAGTGGTCTTGGTGTGCTGGCCTTGGACATGAAGGCCCCAGAAGTGACACAGCCCTCCATGGGCCTGAATCTTCTTCTGTCTCTCCAGGTCTTCACGGAACTTGTTGTCCAAACCCTTGGCTAGGACCTGGCTGTATTTCCCATCCTTTACATCCTTCTATCTGTCTAAGAACCAGTCTGGGATCTTGTACTGGCGTGGATTCTGCATAATGGTGATTACACATTCTACCTCATCCTCAGTGAGTTCTCCCACCTTCTTGTTGAGGTCAGTGTCTGCTTTCCTCAACACCACATGAGAGTATCTTCGGCCCACACCCTTAATGGCGGTGATGGCAAAGGCTATTTTCTGCCGCCCATCGATGTTGGTGTTGAGTACTCACAAAATATGCTGGAGCTTTTCAGGGATCACTAGAGACATGGCGGCAGGACAAGCGGTGGTGTGTAGGCCTCCTGTGGAAGAGACTGTCAAATACCTTTCTGCATCAACTGTGGAAATGGATATGATCATGCGGTTTGTCTTTAGATTATTAATATGTGATTATGCTGATTGATTTTCAAACACTGAACCAGGTCAGGCACGGTGACTCACACCTATAATCCTGAGGCCGATGTGGGAGGATGCAGTGAGCTAGCTATGATCGCACCACTTCATTCCAGTCTGGGTGACAGAGTGAGATCCTCTCTCTTTAAAAAAATAAAAAATTAAAAAACATATATATATATATATACACACACATACACACATACCCACACATTTATATATAAATATATAATAAAAATATAATATATTATTTAATATAATTATTATATAAATTATATAAAATTATATAAAACCAGACTTCCTGGAGGAAACCCCACTTGGTCCAAGTGGGGTTTGGTAACACTTGGCGTGTTATTCTCTTTATATATTCTCTTTAATAATATTTTAAAGATTTACTAATATTATATTATTAGTAAATCTTATATTTTTGTTGAGGATTTTTGTGTCTATATTGATGACAGACATTGACTTGTAGTTTCTTATCTTTGCCCTGCTTCAGAATCAGGATAATTCTGGCTATATAAAATGAGATGAGAACAGTTTCCTTTTCTTCTATCTTCTGGAGCCTACTGTGAAGATTTAGTGTCATTTTTTTTCTTTAAATGTTTGGTAAGATTTACCAGTGAAATTATCTGGGCCTGGAAATCTCTATCTTAGAAAATTTTACACTATGAATTCAATTTATTTAATTTGTATAGGACAGGTTATTTAGTTTATCTTGAATGGGTTTTGCTAGTTTTTGTTTTCTGAGCTCTTGGTCCATTTCACCTAAATTATTGAATTTTTAAATTGTGAATATATATTTTATTTAGTCATTTTGTTTACAACTGAAACTCTGGGAATTCAAAATTAATATCCTTGACTGTGAGCTTCTTATAGACACCAGAAAAATTTTCAACCTTGTGTTCCACATTATCCTGCTGTGCTTTGTCCAGATGAACCTTTATGAGCTGCCTGCCATCCAGTTTCATGTGGATTCTCTTGCCCACAGTTTTGCTTGGGAAAACCAAGTCCTCAAGGATTGCATTGTGCACAGCTGTCAGAGTATGGCTCCTGTGACGCTTTTGCTTATTTTTTGTGCGGCTTTTTCAAGTTGCCTTAGGCAGAATTCTCCTCTGAGTGATAAAGACAACATGCTTTCCACTGAACATTTTCTCCAATTCCCATACTAGCCAGACTTGGATTTTTCTGGAAATATTTCAGTTGAGGTACAGGAACAAAGATTACGATAGCTTTCCGACCACCACCAACTTTAATTTCCTTGTCTGTTGTAATATTCAGCTCCCTGAGCTGGGCCTTGAGGTCTGAGTTCATCTCCAGCTCCAGAAGAGCCTGGGAGATGCCAGACTCGAACTCGTCTGGCTTCTGGCCATTGGGCTTCACAGTCTTGGCGCTTGAACTGAACATGGGTTTCTCCTTGCTGAGCTCCAGCTTAGGAAGAGCAATTATTGAATTTTTGTGTGTAGAGTTGTTTTTGCTATTTTTGTCCTTTTAATGTTTGTAGGCCCTGTAGCAATATCTCCTCTTACATTCCTGATATTAATAAGTTGTGGCCACTCTAATTTTTCTTCATCAGTCTTGCTAGAGATTTGATCTTATTAATCTTTACAAAGAATCAAGTTTTGGTTTTATCAATTTTCCCTATTTCAATTTCATTGATTTCTGCTCTTTATTTCCTTCCTTATGCTTGCTTTGGGTTTATTTTCCTTTTCTTTTTCTAATTTCTTAAGATGTAAGCTTAGATTATTCATTTGAGATCATTCTTCTTTTCTAATATGACTTAATGCTGTAAATTTCCCTTTAAATATAGTTGACTCTTGGCCAACTACCCTGCACAGTCGAAAATCCATGTGTAACTTTTGAATCCCACAAAAACTTAATTACTAGTAGCCTGCCGTTGACCAGAAGCCTTAACAATAACATAAATGCCAATTAACTATATTTTGTATATGTATTATGTACTGTATTCTTACAATAAAGTAAGCTAGAGAAAAGAAGACGCTATTAAGAAAATAAAAAGGAAGGGAAAATATATTATTCATTATGTGTAAGTGGATCATAAAGGTCATTTTTTTTTTTTTTTTTGGTGCCAAAAGCCAGGAATGAACGAGTCATAAATGTCTTCATCCTCATCGTCTTCAGGCAGAGCAGGCTGGGGGGGAGGAAGGGAAGGGGATGATCTAGCTATCTCAAGGGTGGCAGGAGGAAGAAAATCCACTTATAAAAGTGGGTCCATGGGTACGAAGGTCAGGGCCAAGATGGTGCCGCCGGAGGTCTCTCTGCTCATCAAGCTCGGCTGCTACTCCGTCTTGTTCCTCGGCATGGCCTACGGAGCCACGAGCTACAGTTACCCAAAACCTCGGGCAGAAGAGGAAAGGAGGGTAATGGCAGAGGAGAAGCAGCAGCAGGATGAACTGAAATGGATTGCCAAAGAATTGGCAGAAGCCCAAGAGGACAGCATATTAAAGTGAGTGACCCTCCCAGCCTCTCTTTGGAGTAGCAGCGGATGAATAAAGCTTCCTGTGTTATGCGATTAAAAAAAAAAGTGGATCAATGCGGTTCAAAACTATGTTGTTGACAGGTCAACTGTACTGCTTTCGTTGTATCTCACAAATTTCGATAAGTTGTATTTTTTTGTTCTATTAAAATATTCTAATTTTACTTGAGTCTTCATTTATCCATGGTCAGTGTGTTGTTTAGAAATTTTAGAAATATGTTGTTTAATTTCCGTGTGTTTGGAGATTTCCTGTTATCTTTCTGTTATCAATTTCTAATTTAATTTCTTTATGACCAGAGAAAATGTTTATTATCTTAATTATTTTAAATTTGTTATGGTTTATTTTATAACCCAGGATATTGTCTATTTCAGTAAATGTTCCTCATGTACTTGAAAGAATGTATGTTTTAAGGTTGTTGGGTGGAGTGTCCTATAAATGTAAATTAGATCCAATTGTTTGATGATGTTATTCAATTTTTCTATTTCCTTGCTCATTTTCTGTCTACTATTTCTATCAACTACTTTGAGAGGAGTGTTGAAGTTTCCAACTATAATTGTGGATTTGTCTATTTCTCCTTTCAGTTGTTTTTTCTTTTTGAGACAGTATCTCACCGTGTTGCCCAGCATGGTCTTGAACTCCTGGGCTCAAGCAATCCTCCTGCCTCAGCCTCCCGAAGTGCTGGGATTACAGGCTCGAGTCACTGTGCCCAGCTAGTTCTGTCCGTTTTCCCTTAATGTTTTTGAAGTTCAGTTAGTTGTTAGGTGCATATATATTTAGGATTATTATGTCTTCTTGATAAATTGACCCTTTTATTATTATGTAAGGCCCCCTTTTATCTCTGGTAATTTTCTTTGCTCTGAAATTCTACTTTGTTTGGTATTAATATAATTACTCCTGTTATAGTTTGGTTAATGTTTGCATGGTATATCTTTTTTGTTTGTTTCTGTTTGAGATGGAGTCTTGCTCTGTCGCCTGGGCTGGAGTGCGATGGCACGATCTCGGCTCACTGGAACCTCCACTTCCCAGGTTCAAGCGATTCTCCTGCCTCAGCCTCCCTAGCAGCTGGGATTACAGGCGCATGCCACCATGCCCTGCTAATTTTTGTATTTTTAGTAGAGACGGGGTTTCACCATGTTGGCCAGGCTGGTCTCAAACTCCTGACCTCATGATCCACCTGCCTCGGCCTCTCAAAGTGCTGGGATTTGTGAATCACTGCGCCTGTCTGGTATATCTTTTTCATCCCTTTACTTTGAACTTTTGTGTAACATTTTATTTGAAGCCTGTTTCTTGTAGGCAATATATAGTTGGGTGATTTTCTTTTTCATCTAGAAAATTTATTATGAGGTATTTGACATACAAAAAGGCATAAAGAATGTCATGCACAGCTTGCCAGGAGCAAAAACAAAAACAAAAAAAACATGTTACTGTGAACATCCATGTACGTACTGCCCAATTGGAGAAATAAACGTGCTCAGTGGATTAAAGCTCCTGGTGCACTCTCCCTGCCTGCCTCCTCTGAGTTAAGCATGATCCTGAATGTGATGTTTCTTGTGTTCTTCTAGTCTTTTTTCGTTTTTAAAGAAAAATCTTTCTGCCAATGGGGATAATGGCTCCGTGTGGCCGAGGTGAGCCTACTTAAGAATCTGGAGAAATAGCCTCAGTCTGATGTCGGTTTTATTGAGTAAAGGAAAAGGGAATTGAGCTGCATGATACAGAGGTTCCAGTTGATCAGAGTGCACAAACACCCTTCCCGTCTGCGTGATGGGAACCGCACCAGCACAGGGGGCAAACGGAGGCCACTGCTGTGAGGACGAGGTTCCCATGCCTATGCACATGAACAGCTCCTGGTCAGTCCCAAGAGGCAAGGGCAGAGGGCACAGCGGCTCTCACAGAGCTACTTTACAAATAAACTCTGTGCCTTCCTCAGAAGTCGCTTACAACACTTAAAAAAAAAATTTTGAACAGAAAATATAGCAAAGGGCCATGTGGGCATGTCATGAGACACATGGAGTGTCCTGGTCTGTGGAATCGTGTAGGGTGACAGAAGCAGCATGATTAGGCATTGTATGATGAGGATGACACACTGCCACTGTGGCCTGTCCAATTGGTGTGGAAAAACTGCCCTGGTTTGGCCAAGACTTCATAGGTGTGAGCCCTGAATTAATCCTGCTGAGCCTGAATGAAGTTGGCTGGAAGCATCTCGTGTCTGTAACTGTCATAGAAGGAGAAGGCAGTGGTAAAAAGCGTATGGGAATGCCAGCCTGGACCCCAGTGCTGACTGCTGGCCGCCAGGAGTCCTGGCAGTTTTCAACAGCTGCCTTAAAGAAGTCATCCAGTAGGAGGTTCTGGAGTTCCTGGTTTCGATGAAATACATCCTTTATCTTTCCTAGGAGTACACTTCTGATGATGCAGCCCCCTCTCCACATCAGGGCGATGCCACCATAATTGAGGGTCCAGCCAAACTTGGTGGCTGCCTGCCTTAGCAGCATAAAGCCTTGAGCATAAGAGATGATCTTGGAAGCATAGAGGGCCTTCCGAATGTCCACCAGGAATGATTTCTTATCATCATCAAACTGGAACTTTTGGGGACCCTTCAGCTTTTTGCTAGCTTGAATTCTCTCATTCTTCAGAGATGATAAGCACCCAGCAATGACAGCTTCTCCAATGAGGGGGACGAGTATGCCGTACTCCAGGGCGGAGATGGCGGTCCACTTCCCCGTGCCCTTCTGCCCCGCGCTGTCTCTGATCTTTGGCAGCAGATGTCTGCTATCCGCATCTTGGAACTTGAGAATATTGGCTGTGATTTCAATCAGGAATAAGTCTAGCTCTGTCTTGTTCCAATCCTCAAAGGCCTGCACCATCTCGTCCTGCGCCATGCCCAGCACGTCTTTCATCAGGTGGTATGCCTTGCAGATCAGCTCCATGTCCCCATACTCTATCCTGCTGTGCACCATCTTCATGAAGTGGTCTGCTCCTTTGTCTCCCTCCCAGTCACAGCAGGGTTCTCCAGTTCCTACTTTTGCAGCAATGCCTTGGAAGATGGTCTTCATGTGGGGCCATGCTTCTTTGTTCCCTCCTGGCATGAGTGATGGGCCATACCGGGCCCCTTCCTCTCCACCACTGACTCTGCTCCCCACAAATAAAATTCCCTTGGCCTTGAGGTCTCGGCACTATCTTGTGGTATCCCTATATTCAGAATTTCCTCCATCAATGATGATGTCACCAGTGTCCAACAATGGTACCAGTTTTTTGATGAAATCAACTGCTTGCCCAGCCTTCACCAGGAGGATGATCCGCTGGGGTGTCTTCAGCTCGGAGACCATCTCCTTCAGGGACTGAGCACCCACCACTTTGGTTCCCTTTGCCTCACTGGCCGAGAAATCATCAACTTTGGAGATGGTCCTATTAAAAGCACAGACCACAAAGTCGTGGTCATTCATGTTCAGAATTAAGTTCTGGCCCATGACGGCCAATCCAATCAGGGCGATGTCAGCTTGGGCCCTGGCGGCAGACAGAAGCAGAAGAACCCAAGAGCGGCAAGGCACGGGGGGCAAGTCTAGTTGGGCGATTTAAAAAATTTCATTATGATAGGCTGGGCGCTGTGGCTAATGCCTGTAATCCCAGTGCGTTGGGAGGCTGAGGTAGGCTGATCACCTGAGGTCGGAGTTTGAGACCAGCCTGGCCAACATGGTGAAACCTAGTCTCTACTAAAAATACATAAATTAGTAGGGTATGGTGGCTTACACCTGTAGTCTCAGCTACCTGGGAGTCCGAGGCAGGAGAATTGCTTGAACTCGTGAGGCGGAGGTTGCAGTGAGCTGAGATCATGCCTTTGTACTCCAGCTTGGACGATAGAGTGAGACTCTGTCTTTGAAAAATTAAATAAATAAATAAGTAAATAATTCCATTATGATACTTTCTTTCACTTAATTGGTATTTGTAGATCAGTAAAATTTAATGTAATTATTGATAACGGTCAGATTTAGGTGTACCATTTATTTGTGCTCTGTTCCCTTTCCTTGCCCTTTTTTTTTTGCTAATTGAACATCTGTAGGTATTTCATTTTAGTTGATTCATTGTTTCTCCTTCCTTCCTTCTTTCCTTCCTTCCTCTTTCTCTCTTTTTTCTTTTCTTTTTTTTCTCTCACTATGTTGCCCAGGCTGGTCCGAAACTCCTGGGTTCAGGCGATCCTTCTGCTTCAGCCCCCCCAGTATCTTGGATTATATGCATTCATGGGTGCACCATCATGCCTGGCTGATCTGTTATGTTTTTTCACATATCTGTATATCATTTTTTTTTTTAGTGTTTGTTCTAGGGATTACAATAAACATATTAACTCTTTGTAGTCCACTTAAGAACCGGTATTTTACCACTTTTGGGGAAGTACAGAAATGTTATCACTATATAAGTTCCTTTATCTCCTTCCCCATCCTTTATGTTATAGTTATCTTATGTAGTAGAATTGCAAGCCACATCAGACAGTGTTATAATTTTTGTTATAATTTTATGTGTGTAGATATACAAACACACATATATATACACAGACACACACATACACATATACTTTTACATATGTATTTTTGTATGTGTATATGTATACTTTTACATACATATACTTTTACATATACTTTTACATATGTAAACTAAAAAGAGGAATGTTTACCCAGATATTTACCATTTCTGTTATTCTTCCTTATTCTTGACATTCCAGGTTCCCTTCATTGGAGGAATTCCATTATCCTCTGATAACTTTTTATAATCCAATTAAGAATCAATATTTTACCACTTTAGAGGAATCTGACATCCTCTAATAATGGATTTTCATTATCCTCTGATAATGTCCTTATTTTACTTCCATTTTTGAAGGATATTTTCACTGGATAAAAAGTGTATTTCTTAAAAGTTTAGGGGCAAAAATCTCAGCAAGCAAGGTGTTGATACCATCTAATGACTACCACTTACCTAATCACAATACCTGGGAGATGGAGTATTCGGTTTCACTAGTCTAGATCACATAATTACACTTTTTTTTTTTTTGAGATGGAGTTTTGCTCTTGTTGCCCAGGCTGGAGTGCAATGGTGCGATCTCGGCTCATGACAACCTCTGCCTCCCGGGTTCAAGCGACTCCTGCCTCAGCCTCCCAAGTAGCTGGGATTGCAGGCATGCACCACCATGCCAGGCTAATTTTGTATTTTTAGTAGACACAGGGTTTCTCCATGTTGGTCAGGCTGGTCTTGAACTCCCTACCTCAGGTGATCTGCCCGCCTTGGCCTCCCAAAGTTCTGGGATTACAGGCATAAGCCACTGTGCCAAGCCATAATGACACTTTTGATCCCCTTGTATCTCCTTGCTCTAGCCATTTGTGAAGTCCAACTTTTTTTGTTTGAGATGGAGTCTCACTCTGTCACCCAGTCTGGAGTGCAGGACGTGATCTCAGCTCACTGCAACCTCTGCCTCCTGAGTTCAAGTGACTCTCCTGCCTCATCCTGCCGAGTAGCTGGGACTACAGGTGCACACCACCATGCCCAGCTAATTTTTGTATTTTTAGTAGACACAGGGTTTCACCATATTGGCCAGGCTGGTCTCAAACTCCTTACCTCAGGTGATCTGTCCACCTTGGTCTCCCAAAGTGCTGGGATTACAGGCATGAGCCACTGTGCCCAACTGAATCCAATTTTTGAACTTCCAAATTCTGTGAGCCAATAGATTTCCTCTTGTACTTAACTTACTTTCACTTAGTTTTCTGTCATTTGAAGCTAGATATCCTAACAGTCATGTGCTGTATAATGACATTTTTGTCAAGGACAGATCACATATACAATAGTGGTCCCATAAGATTTTAATAATGTATTTTTACTGTAACTTTTCTATGTTCAGATATGCAAAAACTTACCAATGCGTTAGAATTGTCATAATATTGATTATAATATCATGCTGTATAGGTTTGTAGAACACAAGGAATAGTCAATACCACATAGCCTAGGTGTGTAGTAGGCTATACCATCTAAGTTTGTGTAAGCACCCTCTATGATGTTCATGCAATAACAAAATCACCTAACACCACATTTCTCAGAACATATTTCCATCATTAAGCCATGCCTGACTGTGTATGTGTACATATGTATGTACATATGTATATATATACATACATATGTATGTTTATGTATATGTATATATACGTATACATACGTATACGTATGTATACGTATATATACATACGTATGCATATATATGTATATATGCATACGTATGTATACATATATATATATGTATGTATGTGATTCCTGATAACAAGCATGCTTTAGTTTGTAGATTAATAGAGCTTGTTTCGGGGCCGGGCGCGGTGGCTCAAGCCTGTAATCCCAGCACTTTGGGAGGCCGAGGCGGGTGGATCACGAGGTCAAGAGATCGAGACCATCCTGGTCAACATGGTGAAACCCCGTCTCTACTAAAAATACAAAAAATTAGCTGGGATTACAGGCACGCGCCACCATGCCCAGCTGATTTTTTGT
>NW_022437002.1:7061732-7062362 GCF_009761245.1 Sapajus apella | reverse complement strand
AAACCCCGTCTCTACTAAAAATACAAAAAATTAGCTAGGCATGGTGGCACGTGCCTGTAATCCCAGCTACTCAGGAGGCTGAGGCAGGAGAATTGCCTGAACCCAGGAGGCGGAGGTTGCAGTGAGCCGAGATCGCGCCATTGCACTCCAACCTGGGTAACAAGAGCGAAACTCCGTCTCAAAAAAAAAAAAAAAAAAAAAAATAGAGCTTGTTTCACTAAGCAAAATAAAGTAGTTGACCCTATAAGACATGTAGCGTCCTGTTTCCAATAAATGAATAGCTCTTGCAAGTAAAAGTATCAACGAGAGATAAGTCCTAGCACTTTTGTGTAACACCTTAAAACAGGAGAACTAGAGTAGTGAGTATACATCCCTGCTTTTGATGATAGGAGTGACCAGGAAAAAATGCTATAAAAAAAGATAGAATCGGCCGGGCGCGGTGGCTCACGCCTGTAATCCCAGCACTTTGGGAGGCCGAGGCGGGTGGATCACGAGGTCGAGAGATCGAGACCATCCTGGTCAACATGGTGAAACCCCGTCTCTACTAAAAATACAAAAAATTCAGCTGGGCATGGTGGCGCGTTCCTGTAATCCCAGCTACTCGGGAGGCTGAGGCAGGAGAATTGCCTG
>NW_022437002.1:6945773-7061332 GCF_009761245.1 Sapajus apella | reverse complement strand
TCCTGAGTAGCTGGGATTATAGGCACACGCCACCATGCCCAGCTGAATTTTTGTATTTTTAGTAGAGACGGGGTTTCACCATGTTGACCAGGATGGTCTTGATCTCTTGACCTCGTGATCCACCCGCCTAGGCCTCCCAAAGTGCTGGGATTATAGGCCTGAGCCACCGCGCCCGGCCTTGTTTTTGTTTTTTTGAGATGGAGTCTTGCTCTGTCACCCAGGCTGGAGTGCAGTGGTGTGATCTCGGTTCACTGCAACCTCCACCTCCTGGGTTCAAGTGATTCTCCTGCCTCAGTCTCCCGAGTTGCTGGGATTACAGGCACGTGCCACCATACCTGGCTGATTTTTGTATTTTTTTGTTGGGGGGATGGAGTCTCACTCTGTCTCCTAGGCTGGAGTGCAGCAGCATGATCTCCGCTCACTGCAACTTCCTCCTCCTGGGTTCAAGCGATTCTCCTACCTCAGCCTCCAGATTAGCTGGGATTATAGGCTCGCACCACCACACCCAGCTAATTTTTGTATTTTTAGTAGAGATGGGGTTTTGCCATGTTGGCCAGGCTGGTCTTGAACTCCTGACCTCAGGTGATCCGCCTGCCTCATCTTCCCAAAGTGCTGGGATTACAGGTGTGAGCCACCACGCCCAGCCTAATTTTTGTAGTTTTAGTAGAGACAAGGTTTCAACCATGTTGGCCAGGCTGGTCTTGAACTCCTGACCTCGAATGATCCTCTCACCTAGGTCTCCCAAAGTGCTGGGATTACAGGTGTAAGCCACTGTGCCTGATCATAAGTTTTGAAATATGAACTTTTGTTGTTTGCTGTGTACCGTTCCTCCCTTGCATCCTTGTCTTAGGGGTTTTGGTAGGACCACAAGCAGAAGCTGTTGGAAGTCAAGAGCTCCTAAATTTTCCAAAAATTTCAGCTGACTGAAAACATTATGAAAGTATCCAAGGAGGGAGTATGTGTGTGTATATGTGTGTGTGTGTGTGTGTTTGTGTGTGTGTGTGTTGGCTGAGGAGATAGGCAAGTGCTTTTGAGAAAACGAAGGGAGAAAATATTTCAGAAGGGTAGGAGAAGGGGGAAGTTCTATTGGTTGTGCGATTTGAGGGTACCTGTGCCATGTTCTTTTACCAGCATGGTGAGGAGAGGGTTGAACCGGGAGCACAAGGAGTCCTGTCCTTGATGAAGATGCTGATGCCCCAGGCCATTGGACCTGATAAGAACTTGCAGGCTGGAGCAAAGGTCATCTTTGATGTAACCAGGCTAGAGTCTAGACTATTGAGTCAATGGCTACAGAGCCTCTGGGATGCTTTGGTGGTGAGACTCACTATGGGACCTGTACATAACCCTAGTGGTAGTCTTCTTAGGAACACCAGTAACAACTGAGATTAAATTTTCTGCCAGTATACCAGTACAAGGTCTCATATTTTAATTTTAGTATGAGAAAAGCAAGAAATATGTGCATTCTTCCATACCTGAGTATGCCCCAAAATTTATATTTACTTTAGAATGAAGCATTAGAACCCATCTTGGTTCCTTGAATTATCTCTTTTGAATAAGTATCTGAAGAGAGAGGTCAAGTAGCAGCCAAACCATAATCCAAGAAGAGTCCCCAGGATCTCATGCATCATCAGTGACATTCATACCCTTAGGAGAATATACAGACATTAAAACTCTTTTGAGGCCAGGAACAGTGGCTCACGCCTGTCATCCCAGAACTTTGGGAGGCCGAGTTGGGAGGATCACTTGAGGTCAGGAGTTTGAGACCATCCTGGGCAACATGGCAAAGACTCATCTCTACTAAAATTACAAAAATTAGCTGGGCCTGGTGGCAGGCGCTTGTAGTCCCAGTTACTCCCGGCTACTCAGGAGGCTGAGGCAGGAGAATTGCTTGAACTCGGGAGGCGGAGGTTGCAGTGAGCAGAGATCAAATCATTGCACTCCAGCCTGGGTGACAGAGTGAGACTCCACCTAAAAAAAAAAAAAAAAAGGGAAAAGAGTATACTCTTTGGAGTTCACAACTAGTAAACAACTAATGGAAGTTAATACTACCATTTTATCCTTTGTAGTCTATATCCACAAAAACAGACTTCATTTATTTTTTAAGTGCCTAGTGCTTAAAATTCCTTCATTTGATTATCCCATGTGGATGGTGTATCTGTTTAGCATGCTTGATTGCCAGTAATATATCATTCAATGTTAATAGATTTAAGCAATAAAGGGAATACATTGACCCATAAAATTGAAAAGCAGAAAAAGAGGACAAGCTCCAAACTTGGCTGAACCGGAGCTGGGCTGCATTTTCTGTAATTCTCTCAGCTCTGCCCTCTTGGATTGTCTTTATTCTCAAGTTGGCTTCTCTGTGGTAGTAAGGTGGTTACCATGGAATATATACCTCCTCATTCACAACCAGGAAGAAGGAGGTTATTCTTTCCCACAACAGTTTGACTAGCTGGCCTATCTGGGATCTTGTGCTGCTTCTGAATCAATTAAGTGTGATAAGGAGGTTGAGACACTATTATTGAATTGACCAATCAGGTCCCAACAGTGGACTTGAAGGTAGTGTCAGTCCCATTCAAAACACATGGCTGTCACAGAGTGAGGAGTGTTAGAATGGAGGATTGTACAAGTAGCACAACTTCAAATACATTTTATTTATTTTGTTTTTTATTTTTTGAGATGGATTCTCGCTCTGTCACTAGGCTCACTTCAACCTCTGTCTCCTGGGTTCAAGAGATTCTCCTGCCTCAGCCTCCTGAGTAGCTGGATTGCAGGCACACCCCACCATGCCCAGCTAATTTTTGTATTTTTAGTAGAGATGGGATTTCTCCATGTTGGCCAGGTTGATCTCAAACTTCTGACCTCAGGTGATCCACCCACCTTAGCCTCCCAAAGTGCCAAATACATTTTAAAAAACAATACATGAAAGAAGATGGGGAGTGGGGTAGGCATAGTGGCTCACATCTGTAATCCCAGCATGTTGGGAGCCAAGGTGGGTGGATTACCTGAGGTCAGGAGTTCGAGACCAGCCTGGCCAACATGGTGAAACACCGTCTTTACTAAAAATATAAAAATTAGCCAGGCATGGTGGCATGTGCCTGTAATCCCAGCTATTCCGGAGGCTGAGGCAGAAGAATCTCTTGAACCTGGGAGGCAGAGGTTGCAGTAAGCCAAGATCGCACCACTATACTCCAGCCTGGGCAACAGAGCGAGATCCGTCTTAAAAAACAAAACAAACTAACAAAAAAAGAAAAAACAACAAAAAAGAAAGAAGATGGAGGCAAATATATTAAACCTAAAATGTCTTTGAGACAATGAAACTGAGGGTGGATTTCTCTCTCTCTTATGTTTTAGCTTACAAATCTATATATCTATACCTATATAGCTATAGATAGATATCCCTGACCATAATAATGTACCACTTTTATAGTGGAAAAAAACCACCCCACACATTTATTGAGGGGAAAAAAACAAGAGCTGGAGAATAATGCAAAATAGAGATGGAGATTTCACCAGATAGCACACAGCTAATTGCCAGTAAGCGGAACAATCTGCAACAGAGAGAGGAAGAATGAGTCATAATTCAGCCTGTCTCCTTGAAGAGCCCTTCTCTCTCTTAAAGGCTCTTTATGCTAAAGAAAAAATTAAAAAGCACTGTAATCATGTGTAACATCCCATCTCAAGACAGGTATTTGAAATATGTTTTGAGTTTTATTTGTTGGTTAACAAACGAACCCAAATGAAACTTTCTGTGTAGGTCTTGCTCTGTACCTCTGCCTGACATACACTTTCTGTTTTCTATTTTTTTTTTTTTTTTGAGACAGAGTTTTGCTCTTGTTGCCCAGGCTGGAGTACAATGGTGTGCTCTTGGCTTACTGTAACCTCCGCCTCCTGGGTTCAAGTGATTTTTCTCCTGACTCAGCCTCCCAAGTAGCTGGGATTACAGGCATGTGCCACCATGCCCTGTTAATTCTGTATTTTTAGTAGAGATAGGGGTTTCTCCATGTTGGTCAGCTGGTCTCGAACTCCCGATGTCAGGTGATTCACCCACTTTGGCCTTCCAAAGTGTTGGGATTACAGGCGTGAGCCACTGTGCCTGGCCACACTTCCTGCCTTTAAAAGGGTGTGTTTGTCTCTAATGGCCTCTGTCCTGTAGTACCCAGACACATTTCTGGGAATGTATATGTTACTCAATAAATGTTTGTTTAATGAGTGGATGGGTGAATCTATCCTTTTTGCTTCAGGCTGTCTTTATTTCTCTCTCTCATTGTCACTGTCTCTGAGCTGTGCATTCAAATGACCAAGTGCTGAATACATTCATCTTGAAACTGCCTTGTTTTTCCAGTGGTTATCAAATCTTGTGGGGACACAGCATTTTGACTCTATTCCCCAATGTTTCCATCATGACCTCCAAAGAAGGCTTGGGGTCACTTAATCTGGTGTGAGCCACTTGGTAACATCCGAAATAAAAACTTTCCCACTGTTTTTTTTCTTTTTTGGAGACAAGAGTCTCGCTCCATCGCCAGGCTGGAGTGCAGTGGCATGATCTTGGCTCACTGCAACCTCCACCTCCTGGGTTCAAGCAATTCTCCTACCTCAGCCTCCAAGCAGCTGGGACTACAGGCGCCTGCCACCACATCCAGCTAATTTTTTTTTTTTTTTTTTTTTTTTTTTAGTAGAGACGGGGTTTCACCATGTTAGCCAGGATGGTCTCGATCTCTTGACCTTGTGATCTGCCTGCCTTGGCCTCCCAAAGTGCTGGGATTATAGGCGTGAGCCACTGCGCCCGGCCAGAAAACTTTCCCACTTTTAAGACTGAGAGTCAATCTGTGGCGTATTCTTTTCCTGTTAGTCCATCTTCCCATTTTAAAGATTGACATATAGCTATATGTAAATCTGGCTCCATCATTTACGAGCTGAACAACCTTAGGCATTAACCTGACCAAACCTCAGTTTCCTCCTGTGTGAAATGTTGAGAGTCATAATACTTTCTTTTTTGGGGTTGCTGAGAAGATCAAATGGAATAATATATGGAAAGCATATCTGCCCTATGATGAAAAAATGTCAGTAATTACTATTATTTAACATAGATCTGTGGAGTGTTGTCTCTGTGCTAGTGGGGATTTTTAAATCCCTGCTGCTATACTAGATGGTGGGGATTTCTTTAAAAAAGCACCAAGATAGATATATTTCATGCCTTCATGGAGCTGGTCCAGAGGGGTATTTGGACATGTAAATAGGTATTGCCAACATGAGACTATGACAGTAGAAGCACAGGGTGTCAGGAAGCCCATTCAAGGACCACTTATTCTGAGCTTGGAGGTTAAGGAAGGCTTCTAGAAGAAAGTTACATAAAAAGTGATACAAGAAGGCTGAGCAGGACTTAGACAAGTGAAGAGAAGGAGAAAGAGTATTCTAGGAGCAGCATGTTCAAAGGCTCAGAAGCCAGAAAGAGCTTGAAGTATTTGAGGAATTAAATTCAGCATATTGAAACCTATCATGCAAGGGGGAAGTACTTGCAAGAATTGAGGCTGGGCCAGGTGCAGTGGCTCATACCTGTAATCCCAGTATTTTGGGAAGCCGAGGTGGGAGGATCACTTGAGGGCAGGAGTTAGAGACCAGCCTGACCAATAGAGTGAAACCCCATCTCTACCAAAAATACAAAAATTAGCCAGGTGTGATGGCACATGCCTGTAATACCAGCTACCTGGGAGGCTGAGACATGAGAATCACTTGAACCCAGGAGGTGGAGGTTGCAGTGAGCCGAGACGGCACCACTATACTCCAGCCTGGGCGACAGAGCAAGACTCTGTGTAAAAAAAAAAAGAATTGAGGCTGGAGGTAAATGGGGCCACAGCATGCTGAACCTTATAAGCCACATTAGAAAGTAGGAAGAGTAGTGGGAAGACTAAGAGAGCTCTAATCGAGAAAGTGACTTGATCAGATTTGCATTTTAGAAAGACTGCTCTGGCTGTTGCTATTAGGGGTTAGGGTGGGGAGGGCAGAAAAACTGCTGGTACAGAGAACACTTCTGAAGATGAATTCAGAGACTGTTGTCATCTAAATCAGAGATGATGATGGCCTGAACATGGAGGGTAGAAGTGGGGATGGAGAAATACAGATGGATCAAAGAGACATTGAACAGAAAGAGTCACTGTGGATGAATGTGGAGCTGAGGAGGTTTACTATCATGATCAGAAAACTTGGTGGATGGCAGTATTATTCAATGAGATAGGAAACAAGGAGGAGGAACAATTGAAGGGGTAGGGCCTTGGGGCAAATAATAGGTTCAATTTTAGATCTATTGAGATGAGGTGCTGTGGAATACTCAAAGAGAAATATTTAATAGGCAGTTGGAGAAATAATTCAGAAGAAATGCCAGGGAAGGAGTTATAGCTTTGTGAGTCATCCCATAGGGTTGATTACCGCCACAGAAGGGCACCCCTATTATGGGCGCAGTGAGGTGAAAAGAGGGCCAAAGTGAGAAATCATGAGGAACACTGATGGATAAAAAAAATTAGTGCCGGGCGCGGTGGCTCAAGCCTGTAATCCCAGCACTTTGGGAGGCCGAGGCGGGTGGATCACGAGGTCAAGAGATCGAGACCATCCTGGTCAACATGGTGAAACCCCGTCTCTACTAAGAATACAAAAAATTAGCTGGGCATGGTGGTGTGTGTCTGTAATCCCAGCTACTCAGGAGGCTGAGGCAGGAGAATTGCCCGAACCCAGGAGGTGGAGGTTGCGGTGAGCCGAGATCGCGCCATTGCACTCCAACCTGGGTAACATGAGTGAAACTCCGTCTCAAAAAAAAAAAAAAAAAAAAAAAAAAAAATTAGTATAGATATGGAAACACAAAAAAAGATTATGAAGAAATAGCCAAGGAACATGAGGAAAACTTGGAGAATATGGTATCACAAAGCCGAGTGAAGAGGGAGATTAAAAAAGCATAAGGTCAGTCCAGGTGCAGTAGCTCACACCTGTAATCCCAGCACTTTGGGAAGCTGAGGTGGGTGGATCACTTGAGGTCAGAAGTTCGAGACCAGTCTGGCCAACAGGGTAGAATCCTGTCTCAAAAAAATAAATAAATAAATAAAAAGGGGGAGAAGAAAAAATAAGCTGACTGAGAGACCACAATGTTAGAAGTATCCATGAGAATGGTGAAATTATTTGCTTGGAGAGGAAACAGGAAGCAGTAACATTTTTGAATGAGTGTTGGAGAAAGATGAGAAGATGAGTAGAAGCCAAGTAATAAGGGGAGGTGGAGTCTCATAAAGCCTGAGAGAATAACCTTTAATTTTTTTTTTTTTTTTTTGAGACAGGTTCTTGTTCTGTCTTGTAGTTCAGTGGCGTGAACCTGGCTCACTGTAACCTCAGCCTCCTGGGATCAAGCAATCCTCTCACCTCAGCCTCCTGAGTAGCTGAGACTCCAGATTTGTGCCACCATGCTTGGCTAATTTTTTTATTTTTTGTAGAAATGGGATCTCACCATGTTGCCCAGGCTGGTCTCGAACTCCTAGGATCAAACAATCTTCCCACCTCAGCCTCCCAAAGTGCTGGGATTACAGGCATGAGTCGCTGCACCGGACACAATAAACTTTAAATGAACATGAATTTTTGCATAAGGGCAACAACGGGGAGCAGAGAGGACATAGATTCAACTTCAGAGAATAAGCAGGTGGTATAGGAGACTGAGTATCTTCCACTTGAGAGAGCTGCAGGTAAAGTAGTTATCACTAGAAACAAACACAGTCAAGAGACCACAGAGGAGCGTGTCTAAATGAAAAAAGAACAGGAGCTGGATGCATACAGTATTGGGGTCCACATTCTATATCTATCGCTTATAACCTGCAGAACCTGGGGAAGCTGCTTACTATCTCTAAGCCTGTGTCCTAATTTGCCTGTAATCAGCATTTCTCTGGCTCTTTGCTTGGTAATGTGGATCTCTGGATATCTAGAATAAACTGACGAGGCCAGGTGTGGTGGCTCAAACCTGTAATCCCAGCACTTTGGGAGGCCAAGGTGGGAGGATCACTTGATTCCAGGAGTTGGAGATCGGCCTTAACCACATAGAGAGACCCTGTATCTACAAGTAATTTAAGAATCAGCCAGGTGTGGTGGTGTGCACCTGTGGTCTCAGCTACTTGGGAGGCTGAGGCAGAAGGATCACCTGAGCCCAAGAGTTTGAGACTGCAGTGAGCTGTGATTGCACCACTGCACTCCAGCTTGGGGAAAGAGACTCAGTCTCTAAATAAATAAATCAAAAGCGAAGAGATGATCTCTTCCAAATTTGGTGTCACACTCTAGGTAATGTTAACACCTGTCGGAAGTTTTAGGAAAACATCTATTTCAAATTCTGATTCTTGCTTTTTCTTGCCTCCTCTCCTCATTCTTCTTCTGTTCTCTTCCTTTCTATACATCTAGATATGACTCCATTTGAGCTGAGGCTGAATTAGATCCAAGTGACAGACACTGTACTCTATTCATTCTCCTCTCCTCTGTCCCTATGTCTTTGTTACTGATCAGGTTTAACTTGCTACCTTATTTTTTCCCTCTGTTAGGGAAACAGAGGGAAGCAGTTAGGGAGCTTAGGAGAGTCAGAGTGATGCCATTTTAAGTTCAGCTCCATCTTGAGACTAACAAGGCACATTCCTTGCTGGTCACAACCCATAGTCATAAAATATTTGCAACTGGGGAAATAGCCTTAAGACAGCTTCAAGGACACACTTTTACAACTATGAAAAGTCCAGATGTCCCTATATTATTAATCACAGCAATATGTTTTCAAGATAATTATAGTTATGCTTTGATGTATTCGCACACACTAAAATGTCAAGGATAGCTTTCTTTAAATCAATAGAATAATAAACTTTGTCATGCTGTCAGCCCACCCATACGTAGGCACAGCTTGCTTGAGTCTTTACATAGACAAGACCCCTATATAAGAAAAACTTGAAGATGATGCGTTCCTCCACTTGCTTTCTGAGAACACTTCATTCTGTAGTGGAGTAGCTTTCAATAAACACACTTTTCACTGCACTCTGCAACTTATCTTGAATTCCTTCCTGTTTGAGATCCAAGAACCTCTCCGGGTCTAGATCAGATTCCTTTTCCCATAACACTTTAACATCAGTTTTCTCCCAGAAATCCCTCAGCAAACAGATTTCTTGGCTGTTCTACCAGTTAGTTAGGCCTTGGGGATATGCCTAAATCCTAGCCATGGGGACACGGCTAATCTGGTTTCCTTTCATTGTGAAAAATGCTTGTCATTAGAACTGATGTGAGGTTTTCATGACATTTGGTTATAAACATCTTGTCAATTACATAGTATTTTATAATGTACTATGTCTGGTTCATAAAAGGTACATAGTGGCTGGATGCAGTGGCTCAGACCTGTAATCCCAGCACTTTGGGACGCCGAGGTGGGCGGATCATCAGGTCAGGAGATGGAGACCATCCTGGCTAACACGGTGAAACCCTGTCACTACTAAAAATACATAAAATTAGCTGGGTGTGGTGGCGTGCACCAGTAGTTCCAGCTACTCACAAGGCTGAGGCAGAAGAATCGCTTGAACTCAGGAAGCGGAGGTTGCAGTGAGCTGAGATCACACCACTGCGCTCTAGCCTGTATGACAGAGTGGCACTCTGTCAAAAAAAAAAAAAAAAAGTACATAGAAAGGTTGTTTCTCTCTTTTCCTAACCATCTCAGGCTGGGTTAACTCCTCTTCCCTCTGGGCTTCTAGAGAATCCCTACTGTAATATTCACCATAGACTAATCATCTGTTTGGCCGTCTTGTCAGAAATTATACTGTTTGCCACAGTATCCCAGATTCTTTCAACCAACCCCTCATTCCAGTTCCCTTAAGTGATAAACTTCCTGACTCATCACTTCCCCTTCTTCCTAAGGAGTGGTAAAAGCAAATTATCTACTTGGTGCCTTGTGACTCAGTATTTTTAATGGATTTTTTTTTTTCATGTCCAAGGGGCTTTTGTGCACGAACAGGAATACTAACAGCTATTTTATTGTTTAATGCCAATTTACTCAAGTCATATATCTAATACACAAAACATTGAAACCTTTTTTCCTTGACTATTAAACATGTAATAAATGTAATTTAATTCTCTTAAACAATTTAAACTGCAATTACAAAATTATTAGGTCTGATACATTTGAATATTTCAAATGTCTTAAACATTAGTAAAGCATGCACAAATGCAAAGATTATAAAATGACTACACATTTTTAAGTCAATGCCATAGGTTAAATATTCCTGCATTATTTTTGCACTGTTTTTATACCTATGTTTACTTTGATATCCTCTTAAAGTTCCAGTAATATTATTTTGGTTATTTTCTGGGATTTTGAAAATCTTACCAAATCTAATAGAAAAATAAATACAATTTTATACTAGTTGACATTACAGAATCTGTGATAATAACTAATTTTTTCATGGTTGGCTATAAGACATAGCTTTGCTGTCCAAGGTAATTTAGACTGGGCTGGGTGCAGTGGCTCACCATGTAATCCAAGGCAGGAAGATCTGTTGAGGTCAGGAGTTTGAGAACAGGCTGGGCAACATAGTTAGACCCCTGTCTCTACAAAAAAAAAAAATAGCTTAGCTGGGCATAGTGGCATCCACCTATACTCCTAGCTACCTGGGAGGCAGAGGTGGGAGGACCAACTGAGCCCAGGAGTTTGAGGTTACTGTGAGCTATATAGCCTGGGTGATAGAGGGAGACCGTACCTCTTAAAAAAAAGATAATTAAAAAGATATTTTTTTTTTGGAGATGCAGTCTCACTCTGTTGCCCAGGCTGGAGTGCAGTGGCATGATCTCGGCTCACTGCAACCTCCACCTCCCAAGTTCAAGCCATGCTCCTGCCTCAGTCTCCCAAGTAGCTGGGACCACAGGCATGTGCCACCATCACCATGCCTGACTAATTTTTGTATTTTTAGTAGAGACAGGGTTTCACCATTTTGGCCAGGCTGATCTTGAACTCCTGGCCTGAAGTGATCCACCCGCCTCAGCCTCCCAAAGTGCTGGGATTATAGGCGTGAGTCACTGCATCTGGCCTAAAAAGATAATTTTAAAAATTAAAGATAATCTTTTTTTTTTTGAGACAGAGTCTCACTGCCATCTCCCAGGCTGCAGTGCAGTGGCACAATTATAGCTTACTACAGGCTTGAACTTCCAAGTGATCCTCCCACCTTAGTCTCCCGAGTAGCTGGCACTACAGGTGTGCGCTACCATGCCCAGCTAATGTTTTTGTATTTTTTGTAGAGACAGAGTTTTACCATGTTGCCCAGGTTGGTCTCAAATTCCTAGGCTCCCAAAGTAGTCTGCCGCCTCAGACTTCTGAGCTCCAGTGGTTCTTCAGTTTCAGCCTCTAGAGTTGCTGGGACTACAGGAACATGCCACCACATTCAGCTAAGTTTTTTTGTATATTGTTTTGTTTTAAGAGACAGGGTCTTGCTCGGTCACCCAGGCTGGAGTGCAGTGGCATGATCCTGGCTCACCATAGCCTCAGACTCCTGGGTTCAAGTGATCTTCCCACTTTAGCCTCCTGAGTATCTGGGACCACAGGCACAAACCAATGACTAATTTTTAGACTTTTTTTTAAGAGATGGGGTCTACTTTTTTAGAGATGAGGTCTATTTTTTTTTAGAGATAGGGTCTCTCTTCAGTAATGTTTTGTTACTCAGTCACACTTTTCTTATAGTACATGGTTTTATTGGCCATTAATGCTCTCCCATACATTGACAAATATTATCCTCTTCTATTAATTATTTGTTCTTTTGAAAGTGTGGGAGGCCCTGAGAACTCAGGGAGGACTGTTGCCCCTCAGTAGAACTCTCTGGACACCTATATTAAAAAAAATTCTTGCATCTGAATCATAAACTACTACAGTTGGAAAAACTCTTAGAAACTTTCTCTTTTTTTTTGAGCTACAGTTTAACTCTGTTGCCCAGGCTGGAGTGCAATGATGCCATCTGGACTCACTGCAACCTCCGGCTCTTGAGTTCAAGCAACTCTCGTGACTCAGCCTCCCGAGTAGCTGGAATTACAGGTGCACACCACCATGCCCAACTAATTTTTGTATTTTTAGTAGATACAGGGTTTCATCATGTTGGCCAGGCTGGTCTTGAACTCCTGGCCTGAGTGATCCGCCCGCCTTGGCCTCCCAAAGTGCGAGATTATACCACACCTGGCCAGAAACTTTGTTTTTTTAAATATATGCAGATTATAGATGTACTGAATATTTTTCATTTTGGGCTGCCTAGCTGTCTAGCTATCTAGCATCTATAGCTCCACCTATCTCTAAACACCCTAATCTCCCTTTTAGGGACATTCTCCATTATGAGTGAGAGCAATTTGTCTGCCTTCCCTCTTACTGCCACCTGTCACAGTGGAAGTAAAGAGGAACAGATCCCTCCTATATTTCTTTCCTGATACAACTAGTAGGTTAGCATGTGACCTAAACTTGTCCAATCAGATGATCCTTCTCAGAACTTTGAACCTTGTTCATGTAATACTGTGACAGAGACCATCAAATGTTCAGCAAACCCTATTTCCTTATCTTCTTGGGCATACAGATGGACTACTTTTTTTTTTTTTTTTTTTTTTTTTAAGTTAGCTGTGGCCTTGTGTCCTGAGTTCTGGAAAATAGAATGTAGATAGAAGCCAGATGCGGTGACTTGTGCCTGTAATCCCAACTACTCAGGAGGCTGTCGTGGAAGGACTGCTTGAGCCCAGGAATTCTAGACCAGCCTGGGCAACATGGTGAGACCCCATCTCTAAAAAATATTTAAAAATTAGCCATTGGTTTGTGTCTGTGGTCCCAGATACTCAGGAGGCTAAAGTGGGAGGATAGCTTGAACCCAGGAGTCTAAGGCTATGGTGAGCCAGGATCATGCCACTGCATTCCAGCCTGGGTGACCGAGCAAGACCCTGTCTCTTAAAACAAAACAATATACAAAAAAACTTAGCTGAATGTGGTGGCATGTTCCTGTAGTCCTAGATACTCCAGAGGCTAAGGCTGAAGAACCACTGGAGCTTAGGAGTCTCAGGCAGCAGTGAGCTATGATGGCACCCCTGCACTCTAGCCTGGGTGATAAAGTGAGGCCCTGTCTCTTAAAAAAAAAAAAAAAAAAAAGCCCTGACCTGTTAAAACCTCCCACATTTCATCTTTGCCCTCTCTTTTCCCAACCATTGACTGGATGGAGAGGATGCAACATACAGAGAAACATGCACCCATAAGATAGAGGGAGTCTGGGTCCCTGAGACACTGCCTGGAGGAGAGCTTCCAAGAAAGCCACTAGAGCAGATGCACCCATGTTGGACTGTTGTGTGAGATAGAAATAAACTTCCGTTGTGTAAAACCTCTGTGATTTGGAAGGTTATTTTACCATTTACTGTTACCCAGATTAAAAGACAGGATGTTTGGCATAAGGTTTATTTTAGCATTAGCAGTGATGTGGATCAAGCTGTCCTTGCTGACAGATCTTGGGGGGGTCTCTGGTTCTGTCTATTGTCTAAACCTTTTATTTTCGTTTCTCATCATTTGACAACCCATCAGTATCCTTATCACACATTTCCCCTTTTTGGCTTAAAATAACCACACGTGGTTTCTGGTGCTATAACCAAGAATTTAGATTTATTTATGAGATAAGAATTTGAGGCCTTAAATGGCAAGCGATTTGCCCAAGGGCACAACTGGTTAAGTGGTAGATTTAGGATTGCAAACCTGTCCTGGTATCTCCTGCTTCAGTGTACTTTCCATTATACTACTGGGAGTTCAAAGGGAGCCCAATAATTAACACTCCTCTTCCCCACTCACTTCCAAACCAACTGAGAAATAAGAGTCAATAGAAATGGCAAATAAAAGGCAGTCTCACCTTCATTACTAGAAAAAGCTAGGCTGGTGGGTAGAACCTCCTTACAGGACAGGTCAGCTCCTGTGAGATTTAAGGCAGAAAAGAGCAAAGAACAACTAGAGTTCCCTGTTGACAACTTGGTTCTAAGTAGAAAGAAACAGGGAAGAGGCTGGATTGCACACAATGTTTCTCCTTCCAAACTTTCCATTTAGAGAAGTCGCTACCTCTGGCCGGGCGCGGTGGCTCACGCCTGTAATCCCAGCACTTTGGGAGGCCGAGGCGGGTGGATCATGAGGTCAAGAGATCGAGACCATCCTGGTTAACACAGTGAAACCCCGTCTCTACTAAAACTACAAAAAATTAGCTGGGCATGGTAGCGCGTGCCTGTAATCCCAGCTACTCGGGAGGCTAAGGCAGGAGAATTGCCTGAACCCAGGAGGCGGAGGTTGCGGTGAGCCGAGATTGCGCCATTGCACTCCAGCCTGGGTAACAAGAGCGAAACTCCGTCTAAAAAAAAAAAAAAAAAAAAAAAAAAAAAAAAGAGAAGTCGCTACCTCAACTGGGTAAGAATGAGAAGGTGTACAGATATCAGGACCAGAATGCTAATAATTGACCCTTTACACAAAGATGGGAAACAAGGCTGGGTGCGGTGATTCATGCCTGTAATCCCAGCACTTTGGGAGGAGGAGGTGGGCGGATCATGAGGTCAAGAGTTCGAGACCAGCCCAGCCAACATAGTGAAACCCCCCCGTCTTTACTAAAAACAAAAAAATTAGCTGGGCATGGTGGTGCATGCTTGTAGTCCCAGCTACTTGGGAGGCTGATGCAGGAGGATAGCTTGAACCTGGGACAGGGGGCTTGCAGCGAGCCGAGATCGTGCTACTGCACTCCAGCCTGGGTGACAAAGTGAGACTCTGTCTCAAAAAAAAAAAAAAAAAAAATCAGAAATAAGATGTGTATATCTCTATATCTATCTCTCTGTCATCTATCTATCTATCTTGATTGACGGATAATGTTTTGGCTGCTAGAAATACTTTATTTTTGGTGATACATGATTGGCTTAAACATTGAAATAAAGTCCCCTAATATTCTTGCCATCACATTTAAATGTTGTTAACAGTTTAGCAGTGTGTGTCCTTCTTTTGAACATGCTGAAGTTGAGTTACCGTGAGGATTAAAAGATTAATCTGTGTGAAGCACCCACTGTGATGCCTGGTACAGTAGGAACTCACTTGCTTCCTTCTTTTCTTCCTTCCTAGTGCCCCAGAGACTTCTCTAGTCTAAGAATCCGTGACTAGCACTGGACTAGGACTTCTCTAGTCTAAGAATCCATGACTAGCGTTGGACTAGAGTCCAAGGTGTGCCCTGGCTTCTGAGGGTGCTGACAGACTCGGCCTGCCAGGACTGCCAGGGAACAGTAGTTAGGAGCTCAAGGTTATGGCAGGTGTCCACTGGGCAGGAGCTGTTCATCCCAGCCAGGCCCATGGCCTTTCCTACCCTCCGTTCCAGGTGGGTCCAGAGCTTGGGACTGCCTGCTGGGTTAGCACACTGTCCCGTAAGCTATCTGGGTGAGCTAGGATAGGAGCTTCAAGCACCAGGGCTGGTCTCCTCCTTCTGGGCCTCTCTCATAGGACAGTCAGGCACAGGGCTGGGCCCTATGAGGCCCCACAAAGGCTGGCTGGTTGGCTGACTGCTGGGTTCACGTGGTGCCACCTCCCATCCTTCAGCTCTGTCTGAAACTCTGCCTGATCTTGCCTCAGCCTCAGGGATGTCCAAGCCCCTCCTTTGTGGATTTCTGGACTTAGCAGGAGAAAAGAAATTTGGGAGCTGAGGCCACAGCAGGAGAGGAGGTGCGAGGAGGCAGCACAGACTGGGAGCTACTTCTGGCTTAGTGCAGAGGTCTTCCTTCCTCCAGGAATTTTTCCTGAAAGCCACCTCTCCTTCCCCTAGGCCAAGTCAATCAATCCCTCCTCTATTCTTGTTAATAGTTTTCCCCCCCATGTTCGTCTCTCTACTAGGGTGTGAACTTTAAAGGCCAACATTTATTTCATTCATTTATATGTATCCAGGGCTCAGCACCAGCTCTGGCTCAACAATACTCAATGACTTGAGACTCAATGATCTAGAAAAGAAAGGGTGGCACCCTAGAGCTGAATTATATATGTAAGGGTGAGGGCAAGAGAGAGAGAAAGGAAATACCTTTTGTGGCTGGGCCAGGTTTTATCATCAGAACCTCCCTGACAGCTAAGTTGTTCTCTGCAAGGAAGAAGTTAACTTCCTGTATTGAAAACTGTGCAAAGAGAGGCTGGAGACTCCTTTAAGAATTCTGCACTGGGGATTCAAGCACTACACAAGCCCCAGATCATGTAACTACCAAGGTGCACTGCAACTCTGAAATCTAAGAGTTTGGAAGAATACAGGACTAGTACCAGAGATGCAGAGACTCAGAAGATTACATATCTGTCTTGTTGAGGTTAAGGCTGCCCAGAGGACACTCAAGATAATGTAACAGGCTAATCAGCCTCTATTCCTTCTATCCCTTGCATGCAAATACATATTTACAACGATTTAAATAACAAAAAACTGGCTAGGTATAGTGGCTCATGCCTGTAATTCCAGTACTTTGGGAGGCCAAAGGTGAGAGGTGAGAGGATTGCTTGAGGCCAGGAGTTCAAGACCAGCCTGGGCAACACAGTAAGACTCTAAAGTCTCTAAAGTCTTTAAGTCTCTAGAAAAATAAAAAATCACATAAAACTTACATAATCACCCGCCTGTATATACATGTTGCAATAATTTTTTTGGCGCTGTCAAATGGTCTTTTTTTTTTTTTTTTTTTTTTGAGACTGAGTCTTGCTCTGTAGCCCAGGCTGGAGTGCAATGGCGTGATCTCCGCTCACTACAACCTCTGCCTCCTGGGTTTAAGTGATTCTCCTGCCTCAGCCTCCTGAGTAGCTGGGATTACAGGTGTGTGCCGCCATGCCCGGCTGATTTCTTGTATTTTTAGTAGAGACGGGATTTCACCACGTTGGCCAGGCTGGTCTCGAACTCCTGACCTCGTGATCTGCCCTTCTGGGCCTCTGAGATTACAGGCATGAGCCGCTGTGCCTGGCCCAAATTATCTTTCATTGAAATTTTTTTTGGTACATTTTAACTAGTGGAACATTCTCCTGCACCATTGTCGATGTCATCTATAATGTCCTGAGGGTGGCTGACAGTCAATATTGCAACCCACAGACTGGGCAATCCCCAAGATCTCTTGAATGGTTCTGGCCAAAGAGTGGTACCACATCTGTTGGGCAATGTTGATTATCTCATCAAAAGTGACATTTCCACTGTGTTTAATATTTTTCTGTTTCTTTCTATGCCTTGGAGGTTCCTTGAGGGCTTAGAGGATCAGTGTTACTGGTGGCAGGTATCTAAGTTACTCCAGCAGCAAATCCATACAGGTCTGCAGCAACTTCAGTCCTTGCTGCCTCAGAAGAAAGAATTCAACTGAGGGGCATAAGGCAGAAGGAGAGCCCAAGGCAAGTTTCAGAGCAGGAGTGAAACTTTATTAATAAGCTTTAGGACAGTAAGGAAAGGAAGAAAAGGAAAGAGAAGGAAGAAAGTACAACTTGGAATAGGGCGAGTGGGTGACTTGAGAAATCAAACGTGCAGTTTGACCTCTTAACTTGGGGTTTTATACATTGGCATATTTAATCTTGCCTTATTTCTCCCCAACCCTGAGATTATACTGGGAAGCTGCTGATCAATTTCAGGTGTTTCTATCTACCAGGAGGCTGCCTTTCCCTGGTGCTGGCTGTGACCAATTATTACTTTAGAGAAACAGTTAACAACTGCCTGACCATCACCTATTAGTCCCCCAGCACTCTAGGTGTGTGTGGGAGCCCTCTCCTGCTCTGCTCATACCAGACTAGCTACCTACTGTAACGTCAGAACAGAGGCAAAAGGTCCCACTTCAACCTGGGTCTGTCTGTTCTGAAGGGTCAATGTCACTGTAATCCTCAAACCCTTCTAGTCACCCATTAGCTTGGTGATGTTATTGCCAACCTTTTTTGGAGGTGGACCCAGGGGCTTGATCTTGAGGGCCAGGGCAGACATGGCACTGACTTCCCCACTGGTGTACCTCAGGTTTGCAACATTAATCTTGTTGGGGTTGAGCTTAGGCAGTACGGTGGAGGTGGCTGGTGTCAGATGTACCTGGATGTGAGATGACGGAAGAAAGTTGTACCTTGGCCTCCTCTCACCTGAAAACCAAAAGGCTTGAATGTCGTCACAGACAAACATGTTAAAACCTATACTCAACACTAAACAGACATTCACTTGTCTAAATGATACACACCCCCTCGCCCTAACTAAAACTTCATCCATTGCCCCCAGACCCAGAGAGCCATGGAGTTCCTTCCCCTTGGGATTGGCTAGGTAGCCCTGAGAGAGGAACAAGAGAAGGCCTGGCCTGCCTGTGATGGATAGGATTAATCTTCTAAGATGAAGAAACAAAATAATTAAATTCTTAATCACCCCTAAGCCAGCAAGGCTAATATAGCAGAGGGAGGGAGGGGGCTCTGAGGCCCAGACCAATATCCTAGAAATTGAGAGGGACTTGGGAAGTGAGGCACAGAGAGAAGGTTTTAGGTCAAAAGGAAAACCAGTGGGCAGGCAGGCAGGCAGGAAGGCAGACATACCTCACCAGTGCAACAGAATCTTGCTTTCCAAGAGGAAATGGAGAAGCCTCGGAAAGAAAGCCTCCCATCATCCACTAAAACAGGGTGTTAGAGGGTCTGGGCCCTCTTCAACCCTCCCCAGAGCCCTTCCTGCCCCTCCATGGGATGTATCCTGGGAGTGTATGGGAATAGTGTACAGGACTCATAAACTACCTGGAACCTTGAATTTCATCAGGCATAGGATCAACATTCCTCCTGGGATCCACAACTTTCAGTAATGACAGGCCTGTTTTCTGGTTTGGCACAATGGCAGGAGATGACGTCTTCCACACGGATTTCTTGGCTCCCTTCAGAAAGTAAAATCGGCTGGGTGTGAAGGCTTACACCTATAATCCTAGCACTTTAGGAGACTGAAACAAAAGGATTGTTTGAGCCCAGGAGTTCAAGACCAGCCTGGGTAGCATAGTGAGACCCTATGAAACAGAAAAATTAGCTGGATATGGTGGCACATGCCTGTAGTCCCAGATATTTGGGAGGGTGAGGTGGGAGGATCATTTGAGCCAGGAATGTTGAGCATGCAGTGAGCTGTGATAGTGCCACTGTACTCCAGCTTGAGTGACAGAGTGGGACTTTGTTTCAAAAAAAAAAAGGAAGTAAAATAAAAATAGTGAAAAGTATTTGATAGTAGAATTGACAAAATCCAAATTCTGATTTAAAATGTCTTCCTGGATGGGTGTGGTGGCTCACGCCTGTAATCCCAGCACTTTGGGAGGCCAAGGCAGGTGGGTCACCTGAGGTCAGTAGTTTGAGACCAGCCTGGCAAACAGGGTAAAACCCCATCTCTACTAAAAATACAAAGATTAGGCAGGCATGGTGGCATGTGTCTGTAGTACCTGCTACTCAGGAGGCTGAGGCAAGACAATCACTTGAACCCAGGAAGTGAAGTCTGCAGCAAGCCGAGATCATGCCACTGCACTCCAGCCTGGACAGCAAAGCAAAACTCCATCTAAAAAAAACAAAACAAAACAAAAACAAAATGTCTTCCTTCTGAAACCTGACTAAAATGACATTAAAGGAATTAAAAAATATATATATATATAAATATATATATAATTATATATAAATATATAATAGATATTAAAAATATTAAATATTTTTAATATCTATTAAATTTTTATTAATATCTTTAATAAAAATATTAAAGATATTAAAAATATCTATTATATATAACTATATATATTATATATTTTATTATATATATTTTATTTTATTAAATATAATATACAATATATATATAATATATAATATATATTTATTATATATATTATATAATATATATATAAAAGAGCAAGAAGAATGGGAAAGGAGATACCAAAGAAAGGAAGAGTTCAACACATTTTTGAAGACTGAAAACTTACACAAGGTGAAAACTACTAGGTACCTGCAGAGGTGGGGTATCCTTAGAAGGAAGTCAATCCATCATAGAACTCCAGAAAGGCTCAAGGTGCAGAGGGATTAGGCATCTCAGAGGATGAGTGGTGACATTGGGATGAAAACAAAGGAATTGGTAGAAACTCTAAATGTGGAACAGCTAGATCCCTCAGCTATCTCCCCAGCATCCATTATAGCCAGACAACAACCCACGCCAGACTCCTTCATTTTGGAGAAACAACCAGAAAGACTTCATGTTTGGGGATATCTGGCATGATGGAGAGTAGAAACGGTGAGTAGGGATGAAAACAGGGGGACTAGGGAATGAAAAGAGTGAAAGTCTACAGAGTGATAGGGATTGCAGCCCTCTTTCCCCATGTTGTTCTCAGATCCGTGGTCATAAGGCAAGAACTTGAAGGATTCTTTTTTTTTTTTTTTTTTTTTTTTTTCTTTGTGTTTTCATCCAGGCTCACAAGCAACATTGAAAGATTCTTCTCTGGAGAAACTGAATGACTCTAGAGAAAAGATATATAGATGGGTCATTTGGAGACCCCTCAATGATAAAGCCAGTGGAGCTCACTTCTCCATGTGCTTTACTAAAAAATGAATAAAGCAGGAAGGATCATAGATATTTGAGGAAACTTTAAAGGTGAAAGAGAGACTAAAACTATTAATAAGAAGCAGGAAAAAGAAAACTGGAGTAAGCAAGGAGAATATAAGAAACAGAAAATTATTTAAGAAAATTACTTAAAAAGCTCACCAACATTAATTAATATACCTAAAGAATTAAGATAAGTTTTATGTATAAAACAAGAAGCAATGCTATGAAAAATAAAATAGAATAAGGGAGTAAGAAAGAGTTCTTGGAAATTAAAAATACAGTAGCTAACATTAGAAATTTAATAGAATAGGCTGGGTGCAGTGGCTCACACTTGTAATCCTAGCACTTTGTGTGGCCAAGGCAGGGGGATCGCTTGAGCCCAGGAGTTTGAGACCATCCTGGGCAACATGATGAAACCCTGTCTCTATGAAAAATACAAAAAAATTAGTTGGGCATGGTAGCATGTGCCTGTAGTGCCCTCTACTTGGGAGGCTAAGATGGAAGGATTGCTTGAGCCTGGGAAATTAAGGCTGCAGTGAGCTGAGATTGCACCACTGTACTCTAGCCTGGGCAGTGGGAGTGAAATCTTGTCAAAAAAAAAAAAAAAAAAAAAAGGAAGAAAGAAAGAAAAGAGAAATTTAATAAGTGTTGGGAAATCACTGGGAAAGTAGAACAAAAAGACACACTATGGTAGCAGAGTCTTCTCTTCTAGAGGACAGAAATGAGGAATGCTGAATTAAGAAAAAAAATCCTGACCAAAACCACAGTTAGCTTCTTTGCAGAAAGGGACAAGCTGATCCTAAAATTTGTGTGGAAATGCATAGGACCCAGAATAGCCAAAGCCATCTTGAATAAAAAGAACAAAGTTAGAAGACTCACATTTTCTTATTTCAAAACTTTCTACAAAACTACTGTAATCAAGACAACATGGTACTGGCTTAAAGAAAGACAGATAGACAAATAGGATAGAATTGAGAGTCCATAAATAAACCCTCACATTTACAGTCAATTCATTTTTACAAGGATGCCAAGGCAATTCAGTTAGGGAAAGGTGAGCTTTTTCAACAAGTGGTGATGGTACAACTAGATATCCACATGCAAAAGAATGGGCCAAGCGTGGTGGCTCATGCCTGTAATCCCAGCACTCTGGGAGGCCGAGGTGGGTGGATCACCTGAGGTCAGGAGTTTGAGACCAGCTTGATCAACATGGAGAAACCCTGTCTCTACTAAAAATACAAAATTAGCCAGGCATGGTGGTGCATGCCTTTATTCCCAGCTACTAGGGAGGCTGAGGCAGGAAAATTGCTTGAACCTGGGAGGCAGAGGTTGTGGTGAGCCAAGATTGCACCATTGCACTCCAGCCTGGGCAACAAGTGCAAAACTTTGTCTCAAAGAAAACAAAACAAACAAACAAACAAACAAACAAATCCAAACCCCTACCTCACACCATACAGAAAACTAAATCAAAATGGATCACAGACTTAAATGTAAGAGATAAAACTATACAAATCTTAGAAGAAAATTTAGGCATAAATCTCTATAATCTTGGATTAGAAAGTGGCTTCTTAGATATTACACCAAAATCACAATCAGCAAAAGAAAAAGTAGATAAATTGCACATCATTAGAATTAAAGACTTTTGTGCTTTTTTTTTTTTTTTTTTTTTAAGATAAAAGTCTCACTCTGTCACCCAGGCTGGAGTGCAGTGGTGCCATCTCGGCTGACTGCAATCTCCAGTTCACAGGTTCAGGTGATTATCCTGCCTCAGCCTCCCAAGTAGCTGGTATTACAGACGTGTGCCACCAGGCCCAACTAATTTTTGTATTTTTAGTAGAGACAGGGTTTTGCCATGTTGGTAGGGCTGGTCTTGAACTCCTGACCTCAGGTGATCCACCTGCCTTGGCCTCCCAAAGTGCTGGAAATACAGGCATGAGCCACTGCACCTGGCCAACTTTTGTGCTTTAAAGGACACCATTAACAAAGTGAAAACCTAAAGAATGGAATAAAAGTTTTGCAAATTCTTTATCTGATAAGGGACTTCTATACAGAATATATAAAGAATTCTTACATCTCAGCTGGTCATGGTGGCTCACATCTATAATCTCAGCACTTTGGGAGGTCAAGGTGGGAGGATCACTTGAGGTCAGGAGTTTGTGACCAGCCTGGCCAATATGATGAAAACCCATCTCCATGAAAAATACAGAAATTAGCTGGGCCTGTAGTACATGCCAGTAATCCCAGCTACTTGGGAGGCTGAGGCACCAGAATGGCTTGAATCTGGGAGGCAGAGGTTGCATTTAGCCACTCTAGCCTGGGCAACAGAGTGAGACTCAAAAAAAAAAAAAAAAAAAAAAAAAAAAGGAAAGAACTCTTAACAGCTCAATAATAGAAGGACAAATAAACCAATAAAAAACGCGCAAAGAATATGAATAGACGTTTCTCCAAAGAACATACACAGTTGGGCAAAGAGCACATGAAAAGATGCTCAACATCATTAGTTACAGAGAAATGCAAATTGAAACCACAGAGAGAGAGATACCTCTCTGAGCCATGAGAGCTATAACAAAAAATAGAGATGATAGCAAATGTTTTTGAGGGCAAAGAGAAAATGGAACTCTCATACACTGCTAGAGGGAATGTCAAATGGGTACATTCACTTTGGAAAACAGTATGGCAGTTTCTCAAGTGGTTAAACTTAGAGTTACCATATAACCCAGCAATGTCACTCATACGTATGTAGCTAAGAGAAATGAAAACATGTCCACACAAAAACTTGTACATGACTGTTCCTAGCAGCATTTTCCATTAAAGCCAGACTGTAGACACAACCCAAATGCCCATCAATTGGTGAATGGATAAATAAAATGTGGTATATCCATACAACTGATAAATAAAATATGGTAATCCATCCATATTATTTGGTAATAAAAAGAGGCTGGGTGCCTGTAATCCCAGCACTTTGGGAGGCTGAGGCAGGTGGATCACTGGAAGTCAGGAGTTCTAGACCAGCCTGGCCACCATGGTGAAACCGCATCTCTACTAAAAATACAAAAATTGCCAGGCGCGGTGGCTCACGCCTGTAATCCCAGTACTTTGGGAGGCTGAGGCAGGTGGATCATGAGGTCAAGAGATCGAGACCATCCTGGTCAACATGGTGAAACCCTGTCTCTATTAAAAACACAAAAAATTAGCTGGGCATGGTGGCGCATGCCTGTAATCCCAGCTATGCAGGAGGCTGAGGCAGGAGAATTGCCTGAACCCAGGAGGTGGAGGTTGTGGTGAGCCGAGATCGTGCCATTGCACTCCAGCCTGGGTAACAAGAGCGAAACTCCGTCTCAAAAAACAAAAAAAAACAAAAAAAACACAAAAATTAGCTGGGCACAGTGGTGTGCTCCTGTAATCTCAGCTACTCGGGAGGCTGAGGCAGGAGAATTGCTTGAACCTGGGAGGCAGAGGTTGCAATGAGCCAAGATTGCACCACTGCATTCCAGCCTGGGTGGCAGAGCAAGACTCCATCTCAAAAACAAAACAAAACAAAACAAAAAAACAGAAAAAAAAACCCAAAAACCCCGAAATGGAATATTAATACTTCTACAACATGAATGAATCTTGAAAACATGATGCTAAGTGAAAAAAGCTAGTCGCAAAGGACCACATATTGTATGATTTCATTCATACAAAATGTTCAGAACAAACAATTCCATATAGACAGAAAGTAGATTGGTAGTTGCCTAGGGGTCAGTGGGAAATGGGGAGTGACTGCCAATGGTTTTTTTTTTTTTTTTTTTAAGCAATGAAAATGTTCTAATATCAATTGTGGTAATGGTTGCACAATTCTGTGAATATAAAAAAGCTATTGAATTGCATCCTTTAAATTCGTGAATTGTATGGCATGTGAAATGTATCTCAATAAAGCTGTTATAAGCTTATTTTTTAAAGAAGAAACCCATTCCATTTATAGGACATGCTCAATTTAGAGGCAAGTAAATCACCAGAGGACCAGAAGGGGGAGTCCCAGAGACAGCCTCCTGAGACCCTTTCTGGCCAGCAGAGTTACAAAAAAGAAGTTCTATTCCTAGAGGTCAGATAACAGGGGCAATCTGGTGGTTTCTGAGTCACATAAGGACAATTTAATCCAACAAAGGAATTCTGGGACCCATGGGGGAAATCGTCTTCCTCCTCCTAGAACCAGAGAAAAAGGAAATGCCAAGGGCAGAGAGGCCCAGCAGACAGAATGTGTCAAGGACTGATGTCAAGGAAGAAAAATGAAAGTGACCTCACATGTGAGGCCTGTGGAGCAACAGCTGGAGGTGAGGGTGAGAATCAAGGCCAGAGTAGGTCCAGTCTGAGGATGCAGGGCCAGTGTGTGCAGGTGTATGTAGAGCTGAGGAGCGGGGCCAGGTCTGGTCGTGGGTGGGAGACCTAGGATAAAGGCTGAGGGAGAGTGAGTGAATGAGGCTATCTCTATGGTCTCTGGGAGTCAGCAGTTTCTGGATTAGACTTTGAACCAGTTCTGGCCCCACAGAATTAGGGCATGACCAGAGTGTTTGTGGGTGGGGGCAGTGATTGGGTATCGCTCTCTCTGCTGGAGAGAGGGAGAGCCTAAGGCAGTCAGATGGTAGCTACTGAGAAAGTGTAGCAAGCAAGTTTTTCTCAGGTCTGATATCGCCATGTGGTCAAGGCCGAACCAGGACTTCAGTCCATGTAATTCCATGGATGCCTTTGTCCTTATTCTGGGTTGAGGAAGGAACTCTGCATCAAATCTCTGAAGGTTGAAATAAGCCTAGAATGGAGGCATGCTGAGAAATTGACTGAACTCTTTCCTGTGTGGGCTCACGTTCCTGGGATAGTTCATATTCACTGTCTGACTCTTCTCCAGATGCCTCTGGGTACAGCCCTCGCACTGACCTGTTTTTCTGTCCTGAACCCAGAAGTTTGGTGTTAGAGCTGGTTTTGCCACAATGCAAAGCTGGACCCTTTTGCCTCTATTTTCAGGTTCCTGTCTGGTCTTGCTATGGGTCATGTGACTTCATGTTGGCACCATTGTTCTGCCAATTTTCCCCTAAGTCTGCCCCCTCATCTGGTTGACAGAAGACTATTTATCTTCCCAATTTAAAATTTATCATTACTAGCCTGGGAAAGATCATGAAACCCCATCTCTACAGAAGTATTTTTTTTTTTTTTTTTTTTGAGACAGAGTTTCGCTCGTTACCCAGGCTAGAGTGCAATGGCGCGATCTCGGCTCACCGCAACCTCCGCCTCCTGGGTTCAGGCAATTCTCCTGCCTCAGCCTCCTGAGTAGCTGGGATTACAGGCACGCACCACCATGCCCAGCTAATTTTTTGTATCTTTAGTAGAGACGGGGTTTCACCATGTTGACTAGGATGGTCTCGATCTCTTGACCTCGTGATCCACCCGCCTCGGCCTCCCAAAGTGCTGGGATTACAGGCTTGAGCCACCGCGCCCGGCCCGTTTTTTTTTTTTTTAATTAGCTGGGCATGGTAGGGCATTCTTATAGTCCCAGCTGCTCAGGAGGCTGGGGTGGGAAGATCACTTGAGCTCAAGAGCTTCAGGCTTCAATGAGCTATGACTGCACCACTGTACTCCAGCCTGGGTGACAAAGCAAGCTCCTGTCTCAATAACATAACATAACATAACATAACATAACATAACACAACATAACATACCATACCATAACAAACATAACATGACATGTAGCACTCATAGAAGGATTCCAAAGTTCGTTTCCTCAGAAGTAGGCATTATGAGGGCTAGTAATGTCCTATGTCTTGGTCTGGTTAATAGTTAAAATACTGTATTTGCTTTGTAATAATTCATGGAGCTGGCCAGGTGTGGTGGCTCACGCCTGTAATCCCAGCACTTTGGGAGGCTGAGGCAGATGGATCGCTTGAGCTCAGAAGTTCAAGACTAGCGTGAGCAACATAGTGAGACCCTGTTTCTGCAAAAATACAAAAATTAGCTGAGCATGGTGGTGCATGCCTGTAGTCCCAGCAACTCAGGAGGCTGAGGCAGGAGGATCACCTGAGCCTGGGAGGCAGAGGTTGCAGTGAACTGAGATTGTTCCACTGCACTCCAGCCTGGGTGACAGAGCCACACTTTGTCTCAATAATAATAATAACAATTATAATAATTCATGGAGTTTTACACATATAATTTGGACTTTTCTGATATCTATGGATCTGCCATACCAAAAACCTGTGAACTTCTATGTAATAGAGAAATAAATTTCCACCTTGTTTAAGCCACATATGCAGACTCAAGGTGGTGCTCCCAAATTGCCAGAAAAGGGGTGATATGAAGTGCATATTAACAAAACCTTTTCCTTGATTCTTAACATCATAAACAGAAACTTCACTAGAAAGTAGGAAAAGTTTAAACCTAAATTTACGGATCCACAGTCTCTTAACAATCCTGAAATTTGAAAGGCTCTAAAAAAGAAAGTTTTTCGTAATTCAGTTGGTGGCATAATATGACTAGATCTGGACCCTTACAGCAGCAAAGCCTGATCAGAACTGATGTGAGGGTACTTTTAGTTTTTATTTACTCTATTTAGGAGAAATAATCAGTAAGCTTTGCTGAAAAAAAAAATAACATACTGGGTTATGAAGTGCTTTTAAAAAGTTGCTGGAGGCTGAGCATGGTGGCTCACACCTGTAATCCCAGCACTTTGGGAGGCCAAGGTGGGTGGATCATTTGAGGTCAGGAGTTCGAAACCAGCCTGACCAACTTGGTGAAACCCTGTCTCTATTAAAAATACAAACAAATTAGCTGGGTGTAGTGGTGGGCACCTGTAATCCCAGCTACTCTGGAGGCTGAGGCAGGAGAATCGTTTGATCCTGGGAGGTGGAGGTTGCAGAGAGCAGAGATCGTGCCATTGCACTCCAGCTTGGGCAACAGAGCAATACTTCATCTAAAAAAAAAAAAAAAGTTGCTGGAAAGTGATAGGCAGTTCTCCAGTTCCTGAGCATAGTGCAGGGTGGGTGAATAGTAACTGGAGAAAATCCTAACGGAAACAAAAAAAGAAAAAAGGCTTATATAATTCCAGGCATGACAAATAACATTTTACTTACAAAGGAAAGAGAATTAGACTAGATTTGCATTTCTCTTCTACAGTACTATGATATAAACTAAAATCCAAGAACCTTATACATAGCTATCATTCTTGAGCAAATTGATGACAGTTTTGGAAATACTGTACAAGATGTTAGGGAGATTGCTAATCTTCCAGTAAAATTCAATCTTCTCCTTTCCTGTGGAATTACAATTGTAGCCTCAAACATGACATTCTATTTCCCAGCCCCCACTGTAGTTAGACATGGCTACATGGACTAAGCTGTTTCTAATAGAATGTGATCTGTCTCTAACAGAATAGATTATGTACCATTTCTGAGCCCAGTGACTTAAGACCAGTGTGTGCCTTCTTCACACTCTCAGGAATATGTGCCTGTGACTCAGTTTCAATGATGGAGAAACAAGATGGAAGAATACTACGTCCATAAATGATTGTGTAGCAGCATAACTGCAAATGTCCTAAATCAATGCTCAGAAATGCAACATGAGAGAAAGATAAACCTCAATTTTACTTGAGCTACCGCATTTTGGGATTTCTTTGTTACAGAAATTTAGTCTCTAACTAATAATCAGGGATTCAGGCAGTGTATCATCCATAACTTTATCTGAGAAAGTAATTGAAAAAGTACTCTTAACTAGTTTTCAAGGTAGGAGAAAATAAAAATAAAAAGTAATATAATACAGTTAAATCTAAATAGAACATAACATTGTAACTGGGAATTTTTCATAGCAGGACAAAGAAAACATCCTTGAAACTGTACATGCATCCTGAGAGGAGATTGTTAACATCAGACTAAATGTTGCAAATGATTTTAGTGTGTCAGTTATCTATTGTGATATAGCAAGGTACCTCAAAACTGTGACTTAAGATGGTAATTTGTTATTTCTCATGATTCTGTGATTGGCTGGGCTCAACGTGTAAGTCCTTCTGTTCCACTTCATGTTGACTGGGTCATTTCTGTGGCTGCATTCTGCTAGGAGCTTGGCTGGAACATCCAAACTGGCTTCACTCACGTGCCTGGGACATTGACAGGGACGTTCTGGGATTTCTCTTTCTCTCTCCATAAGGTCTCTCCAACAGATTGGCCAGACCTATTTATGTGGTGGCAGAAGTTGCTAGTCGTCTTAAAGCCCACACCCATATGTGTCACAGGGTCACTTCCCTTGCAATTGACTGGTCAAGGTAAGGTAAGTAACAGTACAGCCAGGTTCAAGTGGTGGGAAACTAATTCTACCTTTTTTTTTTTTTTTTTTTTGGAGACAGGCTCTCACTTTGTCATCCAGGATGGAATGTAGTGTGTGATCTTGGTTCACTGCAACCTCCACCTCCTGGGGTTCAAGCGGTCCTCCAACCTCAGCTTCCCAGCCTCCTGAGTAGCTTGGACCATAGGCACATGCTACCATGCCCAGCTAATTTTTGTACTTTTTGTAGACATGAGATATCTTGCCCAGGCTGGTCTTGAACTCCTGGGCTCAAGCAATCCACCTGCCTCAGCTTCCAAAGTGCTGGGATTATAGGTGTGAGCCACCATGCCTGGCCTTCTCACCTCTTTTAAAAATTATTTTTATTTTTAATTTTTGTGGGTACATAGCAAGTGTATATATTTATGGGACACATGAGATGTTTTGAGACAGGCATGCAATGTGTAGTAATCATATCATGGAAAATGGGGTATCTGTTGCCTCAAGCATTTATCCTTTGTGTTACAAACAATCCAATTATACTCTTTTAGTTACTGTAAAATTATAATTTAGTTATTATTGACTATAGTCACCCTATTGTGTTACCAAATGCTAGGTCTTATTCAGTCTATTTTTTTTAGTACCCATTAACCATCCCTACCTCCCCACCCAACTACCCTTCCCAGCCTCTGGTAACTGTTACTCTCTATCTCTGATAATTCAATTGTTTTCATTTTTTAGATCTCACAAATAAGTGAGAACATGTGATGTTTTTCTTTCAGTGCCTGGCTTATTTCTTTTCTTTCTTTCTTTCTTTTTTTTTTTTTTTGAGATGGGGTTTCACCATGTTGGTCAGACTGGTCTCGAACTCCTGACCTCAGGTAATCCACCCGCCTTGGCCTCCCAAAGTGCTGGGATTACAGGTGTGAGCCACCACGCCTGGTGGCTTATTTCATTTACCATAATAACCTCCAGTTCCATCCATGTTGCTGCAAATGACAGATCTCATTCTTTTTTTATGACTGAATAGTACTCCATTGTGTACAAATATCACATTTTCCTTATTCATTAGTCTGTTGATGGGTGCTTAAGTTACTTCCAAATCTCGACTAAACAGTGCTGCAACAAACGTGGAGTGCAGTAGGATTGCTAGATCATATGGTGGCTCTAGTTTTAGTTTTCTGATGAACCTCCAAACTGTTCTCCACAGTGGCTGTACTAATTTACATTCCCACCAATAGTATACAAGGGTTCCCTTTTCTCCATGTTCTAGCCAGCATTTGTTATTGCCTGTCTTTTGGATACAAACCATTTTAATTGGGATGAGATTATATCTCACTGTAGTTTTTATTTGTATTTCTCTGATGATCAATGATATTAATCTTTTCACCTTTTCATGTGCACCTTTTCATGTAACTATTTGCCGTATGTATGCTTTCTTTTGAAAAATGTCTATTAAAATATTTTGCCTTCTTTTTTGTTGTTGAGATAAAGTATGGTTCTGTTGCCCAAGCTGGATGGCAGTGGCACGACCTCAGCTCACTGCAACCTCTGACTCCTAGGCTCAAGCCATCCTCTCACCTCAGTCTCTCAAGTAGCTGGGATCACAGGTGAGTGCCACCACATCTGGCTAATTTGTGTAGTTTTTGTAGAGACGAGGTTTTGTCATGTTGCCTATGCTGATCTCGAACTCTTGGGTTCAAGTGATCCTTCTGTCTCGGCCTCCCAAAGTGCTGGGATCACCAGTGTGAGCCACTGTGGTCTTTTATTGCCCATTTTTTGGATCAAATCATTAGATTTTTTTTTTTCTATTGAGTGATTTGAGCTCCTTAGATATTTTAGTTTTTAATCCTTGTCAGGTGGGTAGTTTGTAAATATTTTCTCCCACTCTGTGGGTTGTCTCCTTAACTTTGTTGATTGCTTCCTTTGCTGTGCAGAAGCTTTTTAATTTGTTGTGATATCATTTGTCCATTTTTGCCTTGTTTGCCTGTGTTTGTGGGGTATTCAGGAAATTTTTGCACAGACCAATGTCTTGGAGATTTTCCCCAATGTTTTCTTACAGTGATTTCATAGCTTGAGGTCTTAGATTTAAGTCTTCAATCTATTTTGATTTTTTTTTTTTTTTGAGGCAGGGTTTTGCTCTGTTACCCAGCCTGGATTCCAGTGGCATGATCATGGCTAAGGCAATCCTCCTGCCTCAACCTCCCAAGTAGCTGGGACCACAACCACACCACCATACCTGGCTAATTTAAAAAATTATTTATAGAGACAGGGTCTCCCTATGTTGTGCAGATTGGTCTTGAACTCCTGGGCTCAAGTGATCTTCCTGCTCTGGCCTTCTAAAGTGCTGGGATTATGATTTCTGTATATGGTGAGAGAAGGGGGTCAAGTTTCACTCTTCAGCATTTGGATGTCGTTTTCCCAGCACCGTTTATTGAAGTGACTGTCTTTTTCCTAGTATATGTTCTTGGCCCCTTTGTGGAAAATGAGATCACTGTAGGTGTGTGGATTTGTTTCTGGTTTCTGTTCTGTTCCATTGATTTATGTGTTTGTTTTTATGTCCATATCATGCTGTTTTGATAACTATAGCTCTGTAGTATAATTTGAAGTCAGGTAATGTGATTCCTCCAGTTTTCTTTTTTGCTTAAGACAGCTTTGGCTATTCTGGGTCATTTGTCGTTCTATGTAAAAAAATTATATACATATATATATGTATATTTATTTATTTTGAGACAGAGTCTTGCTCTATTGCCTAGGCTTGGAGTGCATTGGCTTACTGCAACCTCCACCTTCTGGGTTCAAGCAGTTCTTGTGACTAAGCATCCAAGGAGCTGGGACTACAGGCATGTACCACCATACTCAGCTAATTTCTTTGTGTGTTTTTAGTAGAGACAGAGTTTCATCATGTTGGCCAGGCTGGTCTTGAATTCCTGACATCAAGCAATCCTCCTGCCTTGGCCTCCCAAAGTGCTGGGATTACTGGTGTGAACCATTATGCCTGGCCAGTTCTACATAAATTTTCGGATTGTTTTTTCTATTTCTGTGAAGAATGTCATTGGCATTTTGGTAGAAAGTGCACCGAATCTGTGGATTGCTTTGGGTAGTATGAACATTTTAACAATATTGATTCTTCCAATCTATGAACATGGAATATCTTACCATTTTTTAGTGTCCTCTTCAATTTCTTTCATCTGCATTTTTTTTTTGAGACAGAGTCTTGCTCTTTCATCAGGCGCCAGGCACCAGGCTGGAGTGCAGTGGCATGATCTCGGCTCACTGCAACCTCCGCCTTCCAGGTTCAAGCAATTCTCCTGTCTCAGCCTCCCAAGTAGCTGGGACTACAGGTATGCGTCACCACGCCCAGCTAATTTTTGTATTTTAGTAGAGTCGGGGTTTCACTATGTTGGCCAGGATGGTCTTGATCTCTTGACCTTGTGATCCGCCCACCTCGGCCTCCCAAAGTACTGGGATTACAGGTGTTAGCCACTGCACCTGGCTCATCTGTGTTTTATGGTTTTCATTACAGAGATCTTTCACTTCTTTGGTTAATTCCTAGGTATTTAATTTGTGGTTATTGTTAATGGGACTATCTTTTTAAATTTCTTTTTCAGATTATTCACTGCTGGCCTACAGAAATCCTGATTTTTGTATGTCTATTTTGTATTCTGCAACTTTACTGAATTTGTCAGTTTTTTTTTGAGATAGGGTCACTCTGTCACCCGGGGTGGAGTGCAGTGGCATGATCTTGGCTGACTGCAACCTCCACCTCGCAGGCCCAAACAATCCTCCCATCGCAGCCTCCCAAGTAGCTGGGACCACAGGTGTACACCACCACATCTGGCCAATTTTTTGTCTTTTTGATAGAGATGGGGTTTCACCCTGTTGCCCAGGCTGGTCTTGAACTCCTGAGCTCAAGCAATCTGCCCACCTCGGCTTCCCAAAGTGCTGGGACTACAGGTGAGTCACTGTGCTTGGCAATTTATCACTTTTTTTTTTTGAGATAGTCTTGCTTTGTTGCGTAGGCTGGAGAGCAGTAGTGCGATCTCGGCTTACTGCAACCTCTGCCTCCTGTGTTCAAGTGATTCTCCTGACCCAGCTTCCTGAGTAGCTGGGATTACAGATGTGTGCCACCATGCCTCGCTAATTTTTGTATTTTTAGTAAAGATGGGGTTTCGCCATGTTGGCCAGGCTGGTTCCGAACTCCTAGTCTCAGGTGATCCATCTGCCTTGGCCTCCCGAAGTGCTGGGATTACAGGTGTAAGCCACCATGCCCAGTGGAATTTATCACTTCTAATAATTTTTTGGTGGACTCTTTAGGTTTTTCCAAATATAAGATCCTATCATCTGCAAGCAAAGATAATTTGACTTCTTCCTTTCCAATTTGGATACCCTTTATTTTATTTTTTGAAACGGAGTCTCACTCTGTCATCCAGGCTGGAGTGCAGTGGCATGATCTCGGCTCACTGCAACCTCCATCTCACGGGTTCAAGCAATTCTCCTGCTTCAGCCTCCTGAGTAGCTGGGACTATAGATGCATGCCACCATGCCAAGCTAATTTTTGTATTTTTAGCAGAGATGGAGTTTCCCCATGTTGGCCAGGCCTCAAACTCCTTACTTCAGATCCACCCACCTTGGCCTTCCAAAATGCTGGGATTACAGGCATGAGCCACTGTGCTCCACAGTACCCTTTATTTCTTTCTCTCGTATGCTGCTGTAGCTAGGACTTCCATTACTATGGTTAGTAACAGTGGTGAAAGTGGGCATCCTTCTCATGTTCCAGATCTTAGAGAAAAGTCTTTCAGTTTTTCTCCATTCAGTATGATACTAGCTGTGGGCTTGTTGGATATGGCTTTTATTATTATCAGGTATGTTCTTTCTACACTGTTTTTAAAGGGTTTTCATTATGAAGGATGTTGAATTTTATCAAACGTTTTTTCAGCATCAATTGAAATGATTATATGGTTTTTGTCCTTCATTCTGTTGATATATCACAATGATTGGTTTGTATATGTTGAAGCATCCTTGCGTGCCAGAGATAAATCTCACTTGGTCATAGTGAATGATCTTTTTAATGTATGGTTGAATTCTTTTTGCTAGTATTTTATTGAGGATTTTCCCATCAATATTCATCAGAGATACTGACCTGTAGTTAATTCCACCTCTTGATGGGAGAAGCATCATGCACATGCAAAGATGGGATTATTGCCAGCATCTTTGGAAACAATCTTTCTTTCTCTCGTTCTCTTCTCTTCTTTTCTTTCATCTCACTCTGTATTGGCACAATCATAGCTCACTGCGGCCTTGACTCACTGCAGCCTCAACCTCCTGGGCTCAAAGGATCCTCCTGCCTCTGTTTGCTGAGTAGCTGGGACCACAGGCACATGCCACCACGCCCAGTTAAATTTTGTATTTTTTGTAACCTTCTGCATGGAAGTCTCCTAAGGCAGATTCAGAAGATCATTAAGTATGTCTTCTAGGTTCTAAGTTATCACGGATGACAGTGCTGCCAAACATTTTGCCAATGCATCACACTGGTTGTTCTTTCCCCAGCCTTCAACAAGTTTCCTCACTGCTCTTCTAACCTCCACTTACAGCCTCCTTGTTGTCTTTCCAGGTTCTGCCTGCTGCCTGGTCCCAACATCAACGCCATGTTTTATATTTTAGTTATGGCAGTATCTCATTTCTAGATTTCAATGATCTAACAGTTATCTACAAAGGGGTGCTTTGTTATATAACAACAGATGCTGCAATCATCTAGCAATCTGGAGAATATAAGATGGCTTCACTCATATGTTGTGGGGCCTTGTTGCTGGCCATGGGGTTACTCTCTATGTGTGATTTCTCATCAGTCAGCAGTGATCTCATTTAACCTTGATATGGTGGTAGGAGTGTTCTACGATAACGAAAGCAGAAGCTCGAAGGACAACTGAGGCCTATGCTTAGGAACTCATATGGTATCACTTCTGTAACATTTTGTCAGTCAAAATAATTCACAAGCCCAGTCAAGAAACAAGAGGTAGTGAAACAGACTCTGTATAAGTAAGGTTCTCCAGAGAAACAGAACTAATAGGATATGAAGATTTATTATTACGAAGAATTTGTTCACATAATTATGGAGCAAAGAAGTCCCACAATCTGCTCTCTGCAAGCTGGAGACCCAGGGAAGCCAGTGGTGTAATTCAGTCTGAGTCTTAAAGGTCTCAGAACCAGGGGAGCTGATGATATAAATCCTAGTACAAGGGCAGGAGAAGATGAGAGGGGATGTTTCGGCTTAAACAGTGAGGCAGGGAAAAAAAAAAGAGAGAGAGAGAGGGGGCAGATTCTTCCTTTCTCCACCTTTTGTTCTATTCTGGTCTTCAATGGATTGGATAATGCCTTTCTATATTGGGAGGACATTATATTTTACTGAATCTACAGATTCAAGTTGATACATTAACTATCACAGACTCCCTCTCTCTTTCTCTCTCTCTCTTTTAAATCCACCCATCTGCACACTAAAGACTCCTTTCCTTGATGGGAAAAGTTGTAACAACTTTATGGCCATATTTAACCTCCCACAGGTAACTACAAACATCTTGAAGTAAATATAATATTCAATAATTTTACGTTGAAAGCAACATAACAAGAACAAGATACAGATGCCCAATATCACCATTTCCATTCAACACATTACTAGAGGTTTAGCCACTGCAATAGGCAAGAAAAAGAAATAAAAGTTATGTAATTAGAAAGAAGGAAATAAAATGGTCATTATTCTCTACATAGCTGGAAACAGAAAGAAAAATGGCTAGACTACTAGAATTAATTAGTTTAATTAATAATTTAGCAAGGACGCTAGCTTGAAGACCAACATACAATAATATACTGTATTTCTATTTTTATACTGAAAACAATTAGAAAATAAAAATTTACATTTAAAATGACATGAAATATTAAATGCCTAGAATAAATCTAACAAAGATGTGTGCAATCTCTACACTTAAAAACTATAAAGCATTATTAAGAGAAATTACAGACACAGAAATTACAAATAAATGGAGAAATATATCATTTTCATGGATTGAGTCAACCCTACAGAATGCTATTATTAGTCTCTTAAGGCTGCTTTAATAAAGTACCACAAATTTTTTTTTTTTAAACGACAGAATTTATTATTTCACTATTCTTGGGGCTAGAAGTCTAAAATTAAAGATCAGTAGGGTCGTCCTTTCTCTGGAACCTATATGGGAGAATCTTTCCTTGCCTCTCCTAGCTTTTAGTGTTATCAACAATCCTTAGCATTCCTTGGCTTGCAAATGCATACTTCAATTTCTGCTTCCATTGTTGCATGGTGTTCTCCCATGTGTATGTCTCCATATCTTCTCCTCTCTTAAGGAAACCAATCATAATGAATTAAGTGCCCACCTTACTTCGATATGGCCTCATCTTAACTAATTACATCTGCAACAATCCTATGTGACTAAATAAGGTCCCATTCTGAGGGTTAGGACTTCAACATATCTTTTTAGGCAACACAGTTCAACACAATGAATAACAAATACCAATTCTCCAAAACAGGCATACCACTTCAGTATAATACTAAAGAAAATCCCAATGGATTCTAAAATTTATAAGGAAAGTTGTGTCACAACTGACAAGCTGATTAAAAAATTTACATCAAGATGCAAAGGACCAAGGAAAGCCAAGACAATCTTGAAGGACATAAGAGGAGGGAGGACTTTTTCTATCATATGCTAAGATTTATTATAAAGCTATTACAGAAATTTAGACAGTATGGTATTTCCACAAGGAGAAACAAAAGGAACAGGCAACATAGTCCTGAAACAAACCCACATATATATATAGACAACTTATACATTTATACATGACAAAGGTGTCAATGCAGAACAGTGGGGTAAAGGACAGTCCTTTTAAAAAATAGTGCTTAATTCATTTAAAATTCACAGGGAAAAGCTGAAATCTGACTTACCTCACACTATATACACAACCCAACTTCAATTGGATTACAGAACTAAATGTGAAAGACTAGTAACATTTCTAGAAATTTTCTTCATTTGGTAGGAAAATATTTCTTACTCTAGAGTGTACAATAAGCACTAAGCACAAAGGTTTTTTTTTTTTTTTCTTTTTTTTTTTGAAGGAGTCCAGCCTGTCACCCAGGCTGGAGTGCAGTGGTGCAACCTTGGCTCACTGCAACCTCCACCTCCCGATTCAAGTGATTCTCCTGACTCAGCCTCCCGAGCAGCTGGGACTATAGGCACATACCACCATGCCCAGCTTTTTTTTTTTTTTTCTAAGGCAGAGTCTTGCTCTGTCACCCAGGCTGCAGTGCAGTGATACCATCTCAGCTCACTGCAACCTCCGCTTCCTGGGTTCAAGCGATTCTCCTGCCTCAGCCTCCCGAGTAGCTAGGATTACAGATGCCCATCACACTCGGCTAATTTTTGTATTTTTAGTAGAAACAGTGTTTCACCATGTTGGCCAGGCTGGTCTCAAACTCCTTCCTGGCCTCAAGGGTTCTGCCTGCCTCAGCCTCCCAAAGTGCTGTGATTATAGGCATGAGCCACTACACCCGGCCACAAAGGTCTTTTAAGTTCATCAGAAGATACCAGTAATAGAGTGATAAGGCTACTGAATGGGAGAAGATATTTGCAATATATACAGTAGTCCTCCCTTATCCATGGGGGATGTGTTCCAAGATGTTCCACGGATGCCTGAAACCTCCAGTAGTATCAAACCCTATATATTCTATATTCTATATATATACATATATATAATGTATATATACCTATGATAAAGTTTAATTTGTAAATGAGGCACAGAAAGAGACTAACAACTAATAATAGAACAATTATAACCATATACTTTAATAAAAGTTGTTTAAAACTTATGAATTAGGTCCAATATGGCGGCGCCCAGTGGCGGTGTGAATTGTGAGGAGTTCGCCAAGTTCCAGGAATTACTCAAGGTGATGAGGACAATTGATGACAGAATAGTACATGAATTAAAACACTACGGTTCCAACAGCTTCCTTTGCAGGGAAAATTGATGCCAGCCAAACCTGTAAACAACTTTATGAGTCTTTGATGGCAGCTCATGCCAGTAGAGACAGAGTCATAAAAAATTGTATAGCCCAAACGTCAGAAGTAGTAAAAAACCTCTGAGAAGAGACAGTAAAGAATTTGGACGATTAACGTTATTAAAGCAACTTAGAGAAGAGCAGACAAAGTTGAAATGGATGCAGTCAGAACTGAATGTTGAAGAAGTAGTAAATGACAGGAGCTGGAAGGTGTTTAATGAACGCTGCCGAATTCACTTCAAGCCTCCAATGAATGAATAAAGAGAGATACTTTTTTTCTTTTTTTTTTTTTTAAAGGATTGGGTCATCTCATAAGAGCTAAGCATGACAGGTATCAACAGGGCGGGCTTCCTAGGATGATTTATGAGCCAACAGTCCAAGACCTTTTGTTGATTTCAGCCCCACTTAGTCAAGACCTCAAATATAAATAATTCTGATAATTATGGACAAATCAACTGCTATTTTATATTGATCCTGTAAAAAAAAAAGTTTTGTAACTATTAAAATAATTTTCTGACAGTGTAAAAAAAAACTTATGAATTATTTGTTACTGGAATTTTCCATTTAATATTTTCAGAATGTGGTTGACTGTGGGTAACTAAACTTCAGAAAGCAAAACCATGTCATCAAACTGAAACTACCTTGTTATATGAAGTTCTGAGAAGTCAGGAAAAACAAATAACAGTCTCATTTCCCGAGCGCCAGTTTCAATTAGGATAATAATGAAATTCCTTCTGCTTTAATCCTTACCAAAAAAAGGTAAACTGAAGTTACCTGATATTAACCAATCAGTTATTTCTCTATTGTTTTGTTTCCTGGTTCTACTTTACAAGGAAAATAACTTATTTATTTATTTTTTGGAAAGTTACTTTGAAATGGACCAATCCGTTTTTTGTTCTTTGTTTCTGCTTTCTCCAGTCCTTCTCTGTTTATAAAACCTACCTCTTCTTCTCAGTTCATTGGAACTGTTGTTCTATTTTACAGAATGAAGTGTTGCCAGATTCTAGAATCACAAATAAAGCTAATTGAGATCTTTAAATTTGCTGTAATTTTGTCCTTTAACACCACCAATGACAAGAATGTTCACAGTGACATTATTCCTAATAGGCACAAATTGGAAACAACTCAAATGTCCATCAATAGTAGATGACTAATATTGTACTATATTCATAAAATGGAATACTATACAGCAATCAAAATGAATGAACAGTCACAAATCATAGATGTATCTGTTAACGTTGAATAAAAAAATAAATCTTCATTTTGGGCAAGTTAATTTTTCATTTATATCTTAGAGATTAAAAAATTATACCTCTTAGGGTTATTGTGAGGATTAAGTGGGATGAGGCATGTGAAGTGCTTAGCAAGCCAAGTAATATTTATTACCATGCTCTCTCAGTAGGCCACTGTTCAGGAACTGGGCACTAAAGAATGCTACAACTTAGCTGGTCGTGGTGGTGGCGCCTGTAAGAGGCTGAGGCAAGAGAATCACTTGAACCCGGAAGGTGGTGGTTGCAGTGAGCCGAGATTGCACCACTGCACCCCAGCCAGGGCAACAGAGTGAGACTCTTGACACACTGACACACACACACACACACACCACACACACACACACACACACACACACACACACACTACAGAACACTTACAGCACCTTCTAACGCCACTGATAATCTTCCTTAAACCCCTTTCTCCACCTAGTCACAATTGAGCCTCGGTCTCTTTAAGAAGTAAATCAAAACTAAGGAAAGAGGAATGCTGGGAAGTTCTCCTCTGCTCAGGTCCTGAGCTTGACGGGAAAAGAGGGCGGAGATCAGGGCTGCGCATGCGCGGTTGGCCGACTGTTGCGTTGTGATGGATCCGGCAGAATTCCAGAAGAGAAAATGATCTTTGTCTAGGCGCAGAGGGCTTGGTTCCTATTACCAAATTCCCTGTCCGGTGCTCCTCCGGTAGCAGGGAGGCGACAGAAGGTGAGCGCTGCCGCACTGGTAGTGGGCGGGACGGCGGGGCTGAGGCCGCGCCACGTGACGAGGCGTTGCGGCGGGGGCGGTGCCAGGTGGGCTACGCGGCTGGGGCGGCTGCGGATTTCGCCTTTGGTACGCGTTGACACGCAGTGGGTAGTCCTCTGCTCTCTGTCGGAGACTACGTTGCCTTGTTAGTCCTTAGTGATAGGAGTGGGAATTCTTGGTGGGAAGTAGAATTTCCGAACGCGTGCGGTTCTTAGAGGAGGAATGCGCGCCCATAGATAGTTGTGACTGGCGAGTGCGCAAAAGTTCTCATCTCTTCTTCGGAACAGGCTTTTCGACCAGTTGTCCGTTTCCGTCCTTGACTATTCGGATAAAGACAACTTTGAAGAGCTTTTTGTTTTAGGTTTAATTTGCCCCGTTTTGTTCTTTGACTCTTAGGGGAAGGGAATTTACTGAATGGCCAGTTGAGTTTCTTTTCCACAGGAGGGCGATTGTGAAGCGGCCCTCAGAGGGGCTTGATGCCCCCCACCTCCCACACGGAGACCATGAAAGAGGCAGGTGATTCACTTTCAGTAGGGGCGTGCCTGTTGTTCGCCTGCAATGAATGGCATCTTGAGCTAAGATGTAGCGTTAGGCCAAGAAATGGGGCCCTTCGGGAGGCTTCCAGTCAAGGTTGAGTTATAGGTCAGGGCAGGGAGGTTGTTGTGCCCCACTTTGAGAAATAAAAGCTGACGTGGGCCTCTAAGTACTGATTCTCATGGGGTCAGAAACTTTCTTGAGTCCATTTTTCTCAGAGTTTGGTAACTTCCTCCCACATCTTGATCTGCTGCTGGTCTGATTCCCTTCAATTACGTTCAACACAGGAAAGACCAGTGCGTGTGTCTTTAAAGATATTAGAGAAGTGGGAGCTGTTGCTGGAAAAGTGTTTTCTTATGTAGCTACTGAAGGAGCAGAAAGCAGGAAGAAAGAAAAAAGTTAGTCATGGCCCCAGAAGAGTTGTTTTTCAAATGCTGAGCTGTGAAACCTCGTGCACTCAACACGAAGTTTTTCATATAGATAAGCTTGAAATAAAGAAAGAATAAACCTGAGTATGTATTTTAGGTGTCCAGCTATCCATTGCCAAGAAGAAATCTATTCGTTTGAGCCTGAGGAACTACTTCACGTAAAAAATTAGAATGAAAGAACCTTTGGATGGTGAATGTGGCAAAGCAGTGGTACCACAGCAGGAGCTTCTGGACAAAATTAAAGAAGAACCAGATAATGCTCAAGTAAGCATTTCATCTTGATTTAATTAAAAAAAAATCCTTCTTTTTAAGATCTGGTGAACTGAAAAATTTTAGTTAGGCAGTTTCTGGTTTGTAAGTTAAAATAACCCAAATGGAGACAGGCTCTCGCTCTGTTGCACAGGCTGTAGTGCAGTGGTACAATCTGCTCAGGTCACTGCAGCCTTCACCTCCTAGGCTCAAGTGATCCTCCCACCTCAGTCTCCTGTGTACTTGGGACCACGGGCACACACGACCACGCTCAGCTACTTTTTTGTATTTTCGGTAGAGACGGGGTCTCGCCATGTTTCTCAGGCTGGTCTCGAACTCCTGAGCTCAAGCAGTCCACCTACCTTGGCCTCCCAAAGTTCTGGGTTACAGGTGTGAGTCACCATGCCTGGCTGGTTTTCTGCTCTTTGAATGAAAGATGTAACTACGTGTTTTTTTTTTTTTGGAAGAAAAGTAATGTATTTACCATTTTTCCATACTTTTCATTTAAAAAAATTCTCTTGAATCTGGTAGTACTTTCCTTTGTTCCGTTAAGAATCTGTGGTCTATGCTAGGCTCTGGGGATCCAGAATTGAGCAAAGTTAGCTTAGTCCCTTTCCTCGTAGAACTTATATGCTAGTAGAAGAGGCAGAGATTACACAAGTATTGGTCAAATAATATGTGTAATTACAGACTATGACAAATGCTCTGGAAGAAAAGCCTAAAATGGGGAATCTGACCTAGTTTTGGTTGTAGTCTGAGGCCTGGGGATGGCTAGGGAAGGCCTCTCTAAGGGAAGGATGTATAAGCTGAATTATGAAGAATGAATTGATTAGGCAAAGGGCATGGTAAAGAGTATTTCAGAAAGAGGAAATTGTGAATGGGAAAGCCCTGAGTTGGAAAGATGCATGGTTCTTTTCAAGACCTGTAGGACCAGTGAGCCTGGAACAGAAAAGGTATGAAAATGGTGATGATGATAGTGATCAAAACAACAACAATAAAAATAGAAGGTATTAGTGTATCAGTATGTAGTATATATTATATCATAATCATGTGACATTATTAACTTAATACTTTTATGTGCTTAAGACTGTGCCAGGCACCATTCTCAACACCATATTGTTATCCCCATTTCACTGATGAGGAAACCAAAACTTAAAAAAGCCAAATAGTTTGCCACAGATCACAGTTAGTAAATAACAAAGACTAGATTCAGATCCAGGTGATCAGACCCCAGAACCTGTGCTATGCTGCTTCTCTATGATAAGACTGTATATATAGTTTGGGGCTGGATTATGCAGGACCTGGTGGACGTTGTTATAAGTTTTGATCTTTACTCTAAGAGCAGTTGATAGCCATTGTAGAGTTTTGTTGTTGTTGTTTTGAGACAGAGTCTTGCTCTGTCACCCAGGCTGGAGTATAATGGCATGATCTTGGCTTACTGCAATCTCTGCCTCCCGAGTTCAAGCAATTCTCTTGCCTCAGCCTCCCTAGTAGCTGGGGTTACAGGTGCGTACCACCAGGCCTGGATAATTTTTGTATTTTTAGTAGAGACGGGGTGTTAACCCTGATGGTCAGGCTAGTGTTGAGCTCCTGACCTGGTGATCCGCCCGCCTCGGCCTCCCAGAGGGAATTACAGGCATGAGCCACCATGCCTGGCGTTTTTTTTGAAGATGGAGTTTTGCTGCAATAGTGTGATCTCCATGGTGTAACTTCCACCTCCCAGGTTCAAGTGATTCTCCTGTCTCACCCTCTCCAGTAGCTGGGATTACAGGTACTCACCACCACGCTCGGCTAATTTTTTGTATTTTTAGTAGAGACGAGGTTACGAGGTTTCACCATGTTGGCCAGGCCGGTCTTGAACTCCTGACCTCAGGTGATCTGCTCATTTTGGCCTCTCAAAGTGCTAGGATTACAGGTGTGAACCACTGTGCCTGGCCAATTGTAGGTTTTAAGTGAGAAAGTAAGATGAAACAGATTTGTGTTTGGAAAGATCATTCTGGTTACCCTATAGGGACACAGAATGGAGAACACAGGAATCAATGTGGAGAGATGAGTTAGTTGTTTTGGCAAGGAACTTTTTTTTCTTGTAGGACAGTTCTTTTGCTTTATACTCTATAGTTATTGACTTTATTGTATAAGGGAAGCAATAATATTTTAAAATAATAAAAAAATTTATTTTTCATAACATCTCACATTTCCTTTTTTTTTTTTTTTTTTTTTTCTTAGATTGGGTCTTGCTTTGTCTGCCCAGGCTGGAGTGCAGTGGTGTGATCTTGGCTCATTGCAATCTCCCCCTCCCAGGTTCAGGTCATTCTCCTGCCTCAGCCTCCTGAGTAGCTGGGATTACAGGTGTGTGCCACCATGCCCGGCTAAGTTTTTGTGTTTTTGGTAGAGATGGGATATCACCATGTTGACCAGATTGGTCTCAAACTCCTGACCTCAAGTGATCCACTCACCTTGGCTTCCCAAAGTGCTGGGATTATAGGTGTTAGCCACTGTGCCCAGCCACAGGCAGTATCACTTCAAGGCAGGGATGTCAGGTTTTGTTTCACTTATGAACTCTACGCCTTTCTACAGTGCTGAGCTGAGGAGTTCTGAGGTAGTTTCTATAAGATGTGGTGTAGGGGATGGTGGCATCCATGCCACTTGTTCCCTCCAGGTGGTAAATTCTAACTCTTTCTCTGCCTAAAGTAACCATTTCTTTGCCAGGGTTTGTGGATTCTAGCTTTTAAATATTTTTTGTATCTGACCCTTCATGTTCTTCTGTTATTTCATTATTTTTCTGTCTTTTTTTGAGACAAGGTCTCACTTTGTTGCCCATACTGGGTTGCGCTGGTGTGATTATGGCCACTGCACTCTAAGCAATCCTCCCACCCCAGCCTCCCAGGTAGCTGACCACAAACATGCTCCACCACATGGAGATAGTTTTTGATATAGATGGAGTCTCCCTATGTTGTCTGGGCTGGTCCTGAACTCCAGCCTCCAGTGATCCTCGTGCCTCGGCCTCCCAACGTGCAGGGATTATAGGCATCAGCCATTGCACTTAAATATTTCATTATTTCTCATTTGAACTTCTGTAATAGTTTCCTGGCTATTCTTCCTTCAGTCACATATCCCATCAAAACACTGTACAGTGATGCCATTGTACTGTGTAGATCTAGTGATATTTCTCTCTTTAAAGACCCTGTTTCCTCCTGTGGGATGAAGCAGGGATCTTTCCGTGTAACATCCAAACTATACATGTTTAGGCCTTTGTTTTCTCTTCAGTGTTATCATTCATTGTTCCCACCTTTTCTAATCTATACTTCTGCCAACTATTTGCAGTTCATTCAACATTATCTTCTAAAACTCTGTTGCATTTTATTTCTTTGCCTTTCTACATGCCATTTCTTATGCCGGTGGAAGAAGAAATAAGCTAGATAGGCTGGCAAAGTTTTGTGCTCTTTTAAGATGAAGTTTATCTGTCACTCACAAGTAGCGTGAACTATTCTCTCTCCTTTTTTTTTTTTTCTGAGATGGAGTCTCGCTCTGTTCCCCAGGCTGGAGTGCAGTAATGTGATCTCAGCTCACTGCGACCTCTGCCTCCCAGATTTAAGCTGCTCTCCTGGGTAGCTGGGATTACAGGTGTGCACCACCATGCCTGGGTAATTTTTGTATTTTTAGTGGAGATGGGGTTTCACCATGTTGGCCAGGCTGGTCTCGAACTTCTGACTGCAAGTGATCCACCCGCTTCAGCCTCCCAAAGTGCTGGGATTATAGGCGTGAGCCACTGTGCCCGGCCTGTGCCACTTTTTATACAAATACAAAATCAAGGCCAGGGGCAGTGGCATACACCTGTAATCCCAGCACTTTGGGAGGCCAAAGTAGGCCTCAAGTGAGCCGGGTATAGTGGCTCATGCCACTAATCCCAGCACTTTGGGAGGCTGAGGCAGATTGCTCATCTGAGGTCAGGAGTTCGAGATTAGCCTGGCCAACATGGTGAAACCCCATCTCTACTAAAAATATAAAAAAATTAGTCAGGCGTGGTGATGCATGCCAGTGATCTCAGCTACTTGGGAGGCTGAGGCAGGAGAATCACTTGAACCCAGGAGGCGGAGATTGCAGTGAGCAGAGATTGCTCCACTACACTCCAGCCTGGACAACAGAGGAGATTCTGTCTAAAAATATGTATATGTATGTATGTGTGTGTGTATATATATATATGTAAAATCACAGTCTTATATTAGTGTTTTAAAATTGTGTGAAGTACATTGGGAGCATAGGGGAAGGAGCTCTAAATCTATCTGGGAAGGAGAGGAAGGCTTCACAGAGCAGGTAGCAAATTGAATTATAACAATTAAGAGTTTCAGGCAGAGAAAATATCATGAGAAATAGAGAAAATAGCCAAGTCATGGAGGGGTGAGAGAATGTGGTGTGTTTAGAATTGAATATCAATAATAAAGTGGGAAAAGAGAATAGATTTAAAAATGTTTAAGTAGGATTGATCAAATTTAGAGATTGTATATGAGGTGTGAAGGTCAAGGAGCAGTCTAAGAATACTTACAGGTTTTGGGGTTTATGGTGATACCGTTTACTGAGGGGTTAGAACAGGATTTTTGAGGAAGTAATAAGGGCAGTTTGGGGTCTGTTGTGTTTAAAGGGCTTGTGGGACATTCAATTGGTAATTATACAAGGAGGCATTTGTACATATAAATCTGGGATTTGGAGATTGGAAAGTTACCTACATGGAGATGTAAGGCTCCCAGATAAAAAATAGGATGCCAGGTTACATTTGACTATCAAATAAACAATGGTGATTTTTACTGTAAGTGTGTTGCATGCAATACTTGGAACACACTTATTCTAAAATAGCATTATTTCAGCTATAGCTAAAAAGAAGGTTTCCTTTTCCTATAAGATAGTAGAACAGTTTGCTGAGCAATTTGTAGGTAAGGTGGAAGGGTTGAGGGATGTTGAGGGAGTTCTTAGTTACTTCTTTTTACTTGGTGAAATTGAAACATCAAAGAGCAGGAAAGATGTGGGGTTGGGACTTGTGAGCTATGAAGGTGTAGAAGAGTTGTGAGGTAAAAGAAATGAGTCAGGGAAATATAACAGGAATATTAGAAAAACTTTGGAAATTGAATTGATAAGGTAAAGTAATTTTTATTGAATCTTAAACACTCATTTTGGTAATTCGAAGATGTATATAATAATTTTAACTTCCTCTTCTTTTTGTAAATGTCAGTAAATATTGTTATTTAGGTATAATGTTTAAGAACATGCACTTTGGATTGAATAGACTTAGATTCATCCATTTAGCAAGTATTTATTAAATTACACAATTATGAAACTAATAAAAAGTATAAGAGCTAACATTTTGGCTGATTGCGGTGGCTCATGCCTGTAATCTCAGCACTTTGGGAGGCCGAGGTGGACAGATCATGAAGTTAGGAGTTCAAGACCAACCTGACCAACATGGAGAAACCCCATCTCTACTAAAAATACAAAATTAGCAGGGCACGGTGGCTCATGCCTGTAATCCCAGCTACTCTGGAGGCTGAGGCAGGAGAATTGCTTGAACCTGGGAGGTGGAGATTGTGGTGAGCCAAGATCGCACAGTTGCCTGCTTGCCCTCCAGCCTGGGCAACAAGAGTGAAACTCCGTCTCAAAAAAAAAAAAAAAAAGAACTAGCATTTTGTGTATGTATCGTGCTTACTTTTCACTAACTGTAAAATGTCATGCTATAAGTCATTTGTTCCCTCCCTCCCCATTGGCCCTATGGGTTAGGTAATATATCTTTACTTTACAGATAAAGAAATTGAAACTAAGAAATATTAAATAGCTTGTTTAGGAGACAAGATCATATCTGTTTCTGTCTGCTGTTGGAACCCATAGTCTTTTCTGTTATGTTGACTGTTTTGGGCGATTGGTTATACAGAGGTGAAAAAAACAGATATGGTCCCTGTCCGTAATGGATGTGATCTTTTCAGTCTAATGTGTGTGTAGGAGGAATGGTGAATGTTAAGGCATTAATCAAATTATCCAAATAAGTAATTAAATGATTTATTATGATAAGCGCTGTGAGAGAAAGGAGATGGGAGAGACTCCTACAACAGGGGAACTTAATTTCAATTGGGCCAGAGTTTGAATTCACTGTAGTAATTACTTTGTATTTTCACATCTATGAGGGTGATATCATGGGTTTTAGAACAGAGAGACTGGCTGGGCACAGTGGCTCATGCCTGTAATCCCAGCACTTTGGGAGGCTGAGGTGGGTGGATTACCTGAGGTTAGGAGTTCAAGACCAGCCTGACCAATGTGGTGAAACCCCATCTCTACTAAAAATACAAAAATTAGCCGAGCATGGTGGTGGGTGCCTGTAATCCCAGCTATCCAGGAGGCTGAGGATCACTTGAAAGCAGGAGGTGGAGGTTGCAGTGAGCCAAGAAGGCGCCATTCCACTCCAACCTGGGCAACAGAGTGAGACTGCATCTCAAAAAAAAAAAAGAACAGAGTGTCTGGGTTTAATTCCCATCTGTGCATGTAGTCTCTTTGTGACCTTGGGCAAGTTGCTGAACATCTCTTAGCTTCACTTTACTCATCTATAAAGAAGGTATATCTTATAGACAGCACCTCTTTGGGTACTCATAATAAATATCATGGGAAGTGGTGAATTAATGCAATGGTTCCTAGTTTTTGGCATTTAATAGTCTAAAGAAATTTCTAAAGTAACTTTGGAACTATCATAGCTACTCATTTATTTTGCTATGTGTAGGGAGATTAAAAATACAACTGCCATGTATTACCATCATTGATTCAGAAAAGTAAGACTATTTTTTAAAATTTTCTGTTTTGAAATATGTAAGGATATTTTAACATCAAAAAAAAAAAAGGATGGTTGTAATTTCAGAATAAAGGACCATTCAAGATAGGCATTTACATTTTTAAAAATGTTTCATGATTACATTTTGTTTTAAAACATTTTGAAGAATGTAAGAATAAATAGGATTTTGTCTGTGATGATTTTATGTATAACGAGCAGATTGCATTGACATTCTTGTATCTTTTCTGCCATTAGCAGAAAAGACAGCTTGTAAGTCTGTTGGCTAAAATGATTGAGATACAAACTCTAAATCATTCTGATTTAATTTTTTTTTTCTTTTGAGACGGAGGCTCCTTCTGTTGCCCAGGCTGGAATGCAGTGGCACGATTTAGGCTCACTGTAGCCTCCTCCTCCTGGGTTCAGGTGATTCTCCCGCCTCAGCCTCCTGGGTAGCTAGCTGGGATTATAGGTATGAGCCACCGTGCCCAGCCAGATTTAATTTCATTTATTGCTGCTTTTTGCCAGGCGTGGTGGCTCATGCCTGTAATCTCAGCACTTTGGGAGGCCAAGGTAGGCAGATCACCTGGGGTTAGGAGTTTGAGAGCAGCCTGGCCAATATGGTGAAACCCCATATCAACTAAAAAAACATAAAAATTTGCTGGGTATAGTGGTGCATGCCTGTAGTCTTAGCTACTTGCGAGGCTGAGGCAGGAGAATTGCTTGAACCCGGGTGGTAGAGGTTGCAGTGGGCCAAGATTGCGGCCAAGTGGGCCACTACCTAAAAATAGGTAGTGCTTAGCATTTGGAATAATTATCTATAACTCCCATATATCAAAATTACATTTGAAAAGTAGATAAAACTACTGTAAAAGATTCTCTAATTCTGAAACATTGTTGTTGTAAAGATTAAATCTAGTCTAATAACTTGTAAATTTTGACTTTTGAGGTGTTTGTGAAGGTGTTTATGATCAGGATGTTTAAGAGATTAATGGGATAGAATCATTTTTTTTGCTTGAATTTCTAGTTTACTTGCATCCACTATATTCATTGTTACTTTTTTCTTTTCTTTTTTTTTCTAAAGGAGTATGGATGTGCCCAACAGCCAAAAACTCAAGAAAGTGAATTGAAAATTAGTGCTGTGTTTTCAGTTAGTGACAGACCTCTTGGTAAGAAATGGAACTGTATAAGTTAATTACAATTAGTATTTGCTTATTCTGACTAGTAAAGTTGAGGGAAAGCATCTTTTCATGTATGTCTTTCTCTTTAGAGCTGTTTGTTTTTCAGACTGTGAGTAGTTGGTTTGCAGCAGTATTTAAAAATATAAAATAGAATAGGATTATATCAGAATAATATGTGTAGTAACGAAACATATTGTTTCATAAAACTTCTGTTTCAGTGATTAAATTGTACACACATCCCCACGTTTACAAATGTATATGTGTGAAAACTGGGTTATAATACTAAATGTATTTCCTACTTTGGGTCATGGTAAAAAAAAAATTGAAACCTCCGTTTTGGGGTGCTTATTGCCTCATTAACACTGAATTTCAAGATAGGAAATTTGTCCTAAAAAAGAGAGACTGGGCTGGGTGTGGTGGCCAACACCTATAATCTCAGCAAATTGAGAGGCTGAGGCAGGAGGATAGCTTGAGCTCAGGAGTTTGAGACCAGCCTGGGCAACACAGCAAGACCTTATCTCTACTAAAAATTTTAAAAAGGCCAGGCGAGGTGGCTCACACCTATAATTCCAGCACACTGGGAGACTGGGGCAGGTGGATCACTTGAGGTCAGAAGTTCAAGACCAGCCTGACCAACATATTGAAACCCTGTCTCTACTAAAAATGCGAAAATTAGCCAGGTGTGGTGTTGCATGCCTGTAATCACAGCTCCTCGGGAGGCTGAGGCTGGAGAATTGCCTGAACCCGGGAGGTGGAGGTTGCAGTGAACCGAGATTGCACCATTGCACTCCAGCCTAGGCAATGAGAGCAAAACTCCATCTTGGAAAAAAAAAAAATTAGCTGGCTATGGTGGCATGTGTCTGTAGTCCCAGCTACTCAGGAGGCCGAGGTGGGAGTACTGGTTAATTGTGGGAGTTTGAGGCTGCAGCGAACTATGATTGCACCACAGTGAGACCCTGTCTCAAAAAAGGAAAGAGAAGGGAGGGGATGGGAGGGGGGAAGAGAGAGAGAGAGAGAGAGACTGTATATGCATTAGTGTTGATACTAAAACTTTAAACACTGTATGTGCATTAGTATTGATACTAAAACTTAGACACTGTATATGCATTATTATTGATACTAAAACTTTTTTTTTTAATTTTGTTTTGATAGCCCAACAGTTGAACCCAGGCTTTCAGCTTTCTTTTGCATCATCTGGCCCAAGTGTATTGCTTCCTTCAGTTCCATCTGTTGCTATTAAGGTTTTTTGTTCTGGTTGTAAAAGAATGCTTTATAAGGGGCAAACTGCGTATCATAAGACAGGATCTACTCAGCTCTTCTGCTCCACAAGATGCATCACCAGACATTCTTCACCTGCCTGCCCGCCACCTCCTCCCAAGAAAACCTGCACAAATTGCTCCAAGTATAAAATTCTTGACACCCCTTTTTACTTTACTTTTTTTTTTTTTTTACGGTGTATATAGTTTAGTTCAAACATGCTGTTGATACTTTATAGCTCTTTATCATGTGTCTGTAGAAAGTAATGGAAGAATTTGCAAATTTTAAAGTTTTACAACATTAAATAAGTTACTTGGTATTAGAATATTGCCTAAACCAGTTTTCTATCACTTTAAATTTTACTGTGGAAAGAAGTAACAAATGACTTGTGGGAATTGCAGGACTATCCTGGAATTGTAGATGACAACCATTTAAATTTATATAACAGTTTTCTTGAAAGTTATTTGGTATAGCATAAAATAATATCACTCTTTTAATAGTATGTGAATGCTATTTAATTCTTTAAAAAGTAAAAACTCTACATAGTCACAAAAATGTGTTTATTTCTAATGTCCTTGTGGGGTCATTGTTGCTTTATAATAATGCTTAGATGCAGAGAGAGGAAAAAACAGCAACAAAGTTACATAAATCTTTCTCTGCCTTAGTACATTGGAAGGATTTGACATGTTTTGCCCATTTCTGTGATAGTGTAATTCGAGGAATACAGTGTGTTGTTAGTAGTCCCTACAGGCAAAAAACAGTAAGAGCTTGGTTTTAAATTGTGGCTCTATGATTTATCTCTGTGACTTTGGGCTAGATATTTAACTTTCTAAGCCTCCATTTCTCATCGGAAAATAATAGTTGCTTCCTAGGATTTCAATGAGACAGTGTTAGCACATGGCCTATCACCTAGCAAGTACTTAACAAATAGAATCCTGTTATTAGTAATAAAAATTCTATTGTGTATTACTATTTATAATTAACATAAATCTATTAAATATACATACATACCATACATATTAACATGTATACTTAACATATCACTTGTAGGACCCTATTTTGCCTTTGGCCATGTTTATCTGCTTTGTGTCTTGACCTAAACTATCTAAAAGTAGATCCTGCTATTTGGAAATTTCCAACAAAAAAGGAGAGAGGATTTTTTTTTTTCTCTCTTGCCCAGGCTGGAGTGCAGTGGCATGGTCACAGCTCACTGCAGCCTTGAACTCCCCAGGCTCAGATGATCTTCCCACCTCAGCCTTTCCAGTAGCTGGGACCACAGGCACACACCACCATGCCCAGCTAATTTTTGTATTTTTTTGTAGAGATGGTTTTGCTATGTTGCCCAGGGTGATCTCGAACTCTTGGGCTCCAGCAATTAGCCTGCCTCAGCCTTCCAAAGTGCTGGGACTATTGACATGAGCCATCATGCCTGGCCAGGAGAGAGGAATTTTAAATAGTTATATACCGTAAATCAGTTTTGTTGCAAAATGCCCTTCTAATTAACACTTTTATGTCATGTTCATGAAACTAATCTGAAAGAGTAGACTTCGTTTTCTATTTTTAGATTGTTTCAACATACCAAATATCAAAATAAAATTAAATAATTTTAAAGAACATGACTTATATATCCAAATGCCTCTTGTTTTCTTAAAAGTAGTCACCCTCGTCAGTGACTTTTTTTTTTTTTTTTTTTTTTGGAGACGGAGTTTCGCTCTTGTTACCCAGGCTGGAGTGCAATGGCGCGATTTCGGCTCACCGCAACCTCCGCCTCCTGGGCTCAGGCAATTCTCCTGCCTCAGCCTCCTGAGTAGCTGGGATTACAGGCACGCGCCACCATGCCCAGCGAATTTTTGGTAGTTTTAGTAGAGACGGGGTTTCACCGTGTTGACCAGGATGGTCTCGATCTCTTGACCTCGTGATCCATCCGCCTCGGCCTCCCAAAGTGCTGGGATTACAGGCTTGAGCCACCGCGCCCGGCCCAGTGACTTTTTAGCATAGTGCTGCTCTTACTCAAAATTTTTTTCGCCCTCTTTATTTGGCATTACCTTTAGAGCTTATGAAACATCCCTTTAGACTAGGTTAGGAGACAGATTCTTATCTTTTCAGCATGCATTTGATTTTTATGAATTGCCAAAGACTGCTTGATACCTTAATCGGGTCAATTTAGTAGCTAAATTGAGTCATACTATTAAAACATGAGATTTATAAAATTAAAAGTTAAAAAATAGTTCTAAGGGTTCATAAAACTTAAAAAAATTAGAAAAATGTTTTGAGCTATGTTATTGTTGGGAGAGGTGTGGTTTTTCTAAGATAAATGTTATGGTATAACACTCATTTGCATGTGTAAGGTTTAAAGTACATTTCTAATGTATGTGCACAAATTTTCATTATAAAGTTATTCTCTTTGATTTATGCATTTTTACTTACAATTTTTTCTTTTACTTATGCCACTGGCAGATTCACCTTATTAAGTGAAACTCTTTATTGCTGTGTTTTCGGTAGAAAAATCACTTTCAAAATTAATACTTCATCTGTATATAAGCATATTCTTTTGGTTTCCAAGATTTGCTGTCATATTTTTACAGTTCAGTTTTACATAATAATTTTTATTGTTGTTATTTTCTCATGGTTTAGCATCTAATACACCTGTATAATAAAGGTCCAGGATGGGAGGCAGCATAGTGGAATAATTAATTCCTTAGACTAGAATCAGACTGTCTGGATTTGTATTTCAGCTTTACTGCCTACTAGCAATATGACTTTGACAAGTTGTTTAACCTCTGATTCAGTTTCCTCATCTCTAAAGAGGCAGTTGCAATAATACTTAACCTCATAGTGGTTTGGGGATTTTTTTTTTTTTTTTTTTTTTTTTTTGAGACAGGGTCTCACTCTGTCACCTAGGCTGGAATGCAGTGGCACAATCCCAGCTCACTGCAATCTCTACATCTCCGGCTCAAGCAGTCCCCCCAACTCAGCATCCTGAGTAGCTGAGACCACAGGCATGAGTCAGCATGCCTGGCTAATTAAAAAAATTTTTTTGTAGTGATAGGGTCTTGCTCTGTTGCCCAGGCTGGAGTGCAGTGGTGTGATCACCGCTCACTGGAGCCTTGAACTCCCTGGGCTCAAGCCATCCTTCTGCCTTGGCCTCCCAAAGTGCTAGGATTATGGGGGTAAGCCACTGCACTCTATCATTTTTGTGGTATTTAAATTGGGTAATTTGAGTAAAGAGAATAATGCCTGGCACATAGTAATTACTTAACACACTTATTGTAGTTTATATTATTGCCATTATTATTTACTTTGTGGCCTGCACTAGTGTTTATAATTAGTTGTTATGCTTATCAGAAGAATGGCAATACTTAGCCTCTGTTTTACCCGGGTATTGCTATTTGTGCTTATTGCAATAAGTAGCTGTTACAAATTGGCTCTAGGAATCTCACAGAACCAACTATTTTTGTTCTTCCTGTCTGATTCTTGTCTCCGTCTGTCCTCTGATCCAAAGCCTTAACAGCCCTTTTGTCATGTGTTTCTTTGATCTTTTCAGTTATAGCTAAATATTATATATCATGCTTATTTTTTGTATTCTGGTGGCTCATCTGTTTCTCAAAATCTTGCGCTTATAATTTTTAAAAATTTATTATCTCAGCTGGACATGGTGGCTCATACCTGTAATCCCAACACTTTAGGAGGCCAAAGCAGGCGGATCACGAGGTCAGGGGTTTGAGACTAGCCTGGCCAATATGGCGAAACCCTGTCTCTACTAAAAATACAAAAATTAGCCAGCTACTTGGGTGGGAGTAGTCCCAGCTACTTGGGTTGGAGGCTGAGGCAGGAGAATCACTTGAACCTGGGAGGTGGAGGTTGCAGTGAGCCAAGATCATGCCACTGCACTCCAGCCTGGGCAACAGAGCGAGATTCTGTCTCAAAAAAAAAAATTCATTTTTTGTCTCATTTCTGTTCTACTCTGGGCACCCTCTGGCTAGTAAGAGAACCAGTGTCTTGTGGTCTGGAGTTGTGGGATGGCCACTGACTGGTCCCATTGGCTATAGCAGATGAAACTTGGTTGGTGCTGAAAGCCTTCCTATTTTGTCTTCAGCATCTGGCTGGCAGTATTTTAAATATAATTTGCTCTTGACAAATTTATGAATTAGGTATCATAAACCCCATTTTATACATAAGGAAATTGAGATAGTAATTACATCATTCATTGTCACTCACCTAATAAATAACAGAACTCATCATCAAATCCAGGTCTGCAGATGCCTTATCCTTTTTCTACCATACAATAGCTGCCTTTAGTAAATGTTGTTTCAACTCACAAAGAGGAGGAATTTACAGTTGTGAAGAACACATTTCATTTTACCTTTGTTATTTATTTTTAGAGACATTTTAAATCCTAAGGATGTGATCACAACCCGCTTTGAGAATTCCTCTCTCAGCAAAGATTTCTGCAGCCAATCATGCTTGTCTTCTTATGAGCTAAAGAAGAAACCTGTTGTTACCATATATACCAATAGCACTTCAACTAAGTGCAGTATGTGTCAGAAGAATGCTGATGTAAGTTACATTTTACTTTTATTGGGATTCTGCTCAAAGAGTTTTTTTTTTAAACTGGCTCTGCTTATTTTCTGTATTTATGTGTGTGTTTATTTCCTAGATTCGGTTTGAAGTTAAATATCAAAATGTAGTACATGGTCTTTGTAGTGATGCCTGTTTTTCAAAATTTCACTCTGCCAACAATCTCACCATGAACTGTTGTGAGAACTGTGGGAGCTATTGCTATAGTAGCTCTGGTCCTTGCCAGTCCCAGAAGGTTTTTAGTTCAACAAGTGTCACGGCATACAAGCAGGTATGAATATCTATCTGTTGCATGTAGTTAGGCTTACTCCTTCTGATTTGACTGCACAGAAATGAACTACAAAATGAGAGTGAGCTCCTCCCATTAGTCCATCCTGATGCGTGATTTCCCTTCCAGAAAATGCGATAGACTCTGATGGTATGAGGGATGATTATGGTGGTAAGTTGATATAGGTAAAATAGTTCCCTTTTTTAAAGGCTCCCTTCATAGCTAAGAATTCACAAATGTGATTTCTTTTTTTTTTAATTGAGATGGGGTTTTGCCATGTTGCCCAGGCCAGTCTTGAACTCCTGAGCTCAAGCTATCCACCCGCCTCAGCCTCCTGAAGTGCTGGGATTACAGACGTGAGCTATAACTCCCGGCCTCATAAATGTAGTTCCATGATTTTCTGTGAGCATGAAATATTTTGTGATGTATTGATAGCAAGAAAACCATATTATAAATAAACCTTAAGCAAGAGTTAAGATGATAAAATCAGTGAATTTAAACAAAACTTGTCTTTTTCATTTTAAAATGTGTTTGGGAATGAATTGGAATTATTTAGTCAACACTGCCTCATGAGAATACTTTAAGTAATTTTATTTATTGTAATGAATAATGGATTGAGCTGGTTACTAAATATATCACCTTTTGTCAATTTAATTATTACCGAATGATTTGTGGTTTTAAAGAAGTTGTTCTTAAAGATATAAAGATGTATCATGTAAATGATAAACATTTTTTTCAGTTAGCAAGTTTGATTTGTTACTTCCTCTGAGCAGTTGGAAATGGACATATGGACATTCATCACTGAAAAGAATCTCTTTTTTTAAGAATTGCCATTTTTGGCAGTCTGGTTACTACTTTCACAGGAAAAGAATCCATGTTATTTTACATATGATCCCAAAATCAGTAACATTTCTAATTTTGTTACTGGTATTATACTCTATCTTTTTACTAGAAGATTATGTAGTGAAACCTCACAATTTATATTTTTCTACTATTTTTTTTTCATAATGAGAGATTTAGTGTGTCACTGACAGCATAGTGTAGTGGTTAGGAGCCTGAACTTTGGAGCCTGATGAGATGAGTTTAATTTCCTACTTCTTCTGATCATCTGTTAATTAAAGTTAATTTAAACCTTTTGTTAATGTAATTTTTGAAAGCACCTCACTTTGTCATTGAAAGGATTCTGTGATACACTATGTATAAATTGCTTAGCCTGGGGCCTGGTTCATGGTAAGCATTCAGTAAGTTATAATATTGGTTATGTAAATGGTAGCTATTTTTGTTATTTCTTAAAACATGAATAAACTTATAGGCAGATTTTTATTATGAAACTCAGCTTGAAAAATAGGTAGTTCTATAGGATCTCTATTCATATACATTAAGTATCATTTCTATCTCCTGCTGAAGAGTCTCACAAATTAAGAAACCTTAAAGGTGATAGACTCTCCTAGATTGACGTACATGACTATAAGGAGAATGGCCCTTTGGTTCATGAATTAGCTGGCCTTCTCTGGTTATTGGTGATATAAAAGTATGTAATGACTACCTAATTCATTACTTGTGTTTGAATTAGTGTGTTTTGTTTACTAAGATACCTATCTGAGTAGTTACTAATTTTCTTCCATTTCTATTTTTTTATTGCGTGGAAGAACTTATTTTCCCACTTCCCAATAGTGTGGTTTCATCGTCATACTCAAATATTTCAACTAAGGGCCGTGATTGTAGGAAGCTTTTCTTTTTACTTTTTTGAATAATATGTAAATATGTATGCTTGTACTAGGTTTCCAATGTTATTTTATTTTAATAGAATTCAGCCCAAACTCCTCCATATGCCCTGGGAAAGTCATTGAGGCCCTCAGCTGAAATGATTGAGACTACGAATGATTCAGGAAAAACAGAGCTTTTCTGCTCTATTAATTGCTTATCTGCTTACAGAGTTAAGACTGTTACTTCTTCAGGTAATGTTTAAATTTGATAAATTTATAGATTTAATAACTATTGAAGAAAAATGTAACTGCTTTTCTTTGATTTTGTTACAAGCTAAATTTATCTATTTATTTAAATAAAGACCCGAGATTGACTTTTAAATAACTTTTATGTGAAAATAATTTTTCACTGATTTTCTTGGTTGCAATTTATATAGTATTTTATAGTTTTATATGTGAAAAGAAAGAAAAAATACTTAGAATTTCCAAGTTAGTTTTTCTGTAAGTGGGACTTAATTGAGTTTAGTTGTAGTTAGATTTCAGATTTTTGTAAAGTTTCTTGATTTTTTTTTGATGTTATTTAATTTTTCATTCTCCCAGTACATTTTTGGATTGTTTATTCATTTGTATAACTTAATAGTTGGTTTTTATTTTTTGTCACCAAGGTGTCCAGGTTTCGTGTCATAGTTGTAAAACCTCAGCAATCCCTCAGTATCACCTAGCCATGTCAAATGGAGCTATATACAGCTTCTGCAGCTCCAGTTGTGTGGTCGCTTTCCAGGTATGATCTAAGGTAGCACATCATGCATGTGGTTCTCTTAGGCATTGATCTGTGGCACAGTGTTAACTGCTAAAGGCCCATTCTTATGAAAGTTTAAATTTGAATTGAAAAGAAAAAAATTTGTTTCAACCAGGGTCCCAAGCAGGTCATTTCTACAAAATATCTGAACCTAGATATTGGGTGTCAGCAATTTTTTCTTTATTTGGAATCCTTGCCTAAACGATCGTTCCCTCCCACTTTCTCCCTTGGGTCTCTCTTCAAAAAAGATGGAAGCTAGGATTATGGTTTGGGTAGGTGGTATGGTGAAGAACAGTAGCCTGTTGGGATTCACATACCCCTTCCTGTCATCCTGGGTCAGATACCTAGTGACTCCTGGCATGGAATTGTAAGCATCCACTCGTCCCATTTTCTCCGCCCTCTCTGCAATACACACACAAGAGTAGAGTTTAGTAATCCCCGGGGTAGGAACATGTTTGACCCAGTATCCTTGGCAGCAGGGAGAAAGAGACTGCTGGTGGCTATTGTGTCTTTATAGCCATCAGAAGCTAGTTGATGATGGGAGTGCAGGTGGATGAGGGGGGGTGGGAGGAAGGAGAGGCCTGCTTTAATTTATTAGAGGAAGTATGCCATTTAAACTCTTTCTGTGAGATAGAAAATTAAAAAAAAATGTTGGTGGGGGACTTAATTTATTAAAATGAGGAAATGAAAAGTACCAAGTTATCTTATTTCTCAGTTGATAAAATCTTTACCTTATTTGTTTTAATTCAGAATGTATTTAACAAGCCAAAAGGAACAAACTCTTCAGCAGTGCCCCTGTCTCAGGGCCAAATGGTTGTAAGCCCACCCTCCTCCAGGTCAGCAGTGTCAACAGGAGGACGTAACACTTCTGCGGTTTCCCTTAGTGCCATCAGTTTCTCTGCTACAGCTGGCCTCCAGCCTCTCAGGCCTCTCGCTGAACAATCCCAGCAAGTTGCTTTAACCCATAGAGTTGTTAAACTCAAGTGTCAGCAGTGTAACCATCTGTTTGCCACAAAACCAGAACTTCTTTTCTACAAGGTAAACAGAGATCATGAAAAGGATTGAATATAAACTTATCCAATAGAAACACTTTTGTCTTTTTAATTTGGATCACTCGGCCAGGAGCAGTGGCTCACGCCTATAATCCCAGCACTTTGGGAGGCTGAGGCGGGTGGATAACGAGGTCAAGAGATCGAGACCATCCTGGTCAACATAGTGAAACCTCGTCTCTACTAAAAATACAAAAATTAGCTGGGCATGGTGGTGCACGCCTGTAGTCCCAGCTACTCGGGAGGCTGAGGCAGGAGAATTGCTTGAACCCAGGAGGCGGAGGTTGCGATGAGCCGAGATGGTGCCATTGCACTCCAGCCTGGGTAACAAGAGCGAAACTCCTTCTCAAAAAAAAAAAAAAATTTTTTTTGATTTTGATCACTCAATTTGCTTTGACATGAAAAGGACTTCTTAAAGCAACTGTTCAGTTAACTCTTAATGACTGTTGTTTCTCTGCAGGGTAAAATGTTTCTGTTTTGTGGCAAGAATTGCTCTGATGAATACAAGAAGAAAAATAAAGTTGTAGCAATGTGTGACTACTGTAAACTGCAGAAAATTATAAAGGAGACTGTGCGATTCTCAGGGGTTGATAAGCCATTCTGTAGTGAAGGTAAAGACAAAGTTCTCAGGGGTTGATAAGCCATTCTGTAGTGAAGGTAAAGACAAAGTTGTTTTATCCACAGAGCATGTGGTCGTTATAATTCATGATGACTTAGGCAATTAAGCCACGATTAGTTTTCACATTCTTTTTGTCTTATGAGATATAATGAGAAGTATTTTGGAGGCTGGGCACGGTGGCTCATGCCTGTAATCCCAGCACTTTGGGAAGCTGAGGTGGATGGATCACTTGAGGTCGGGAGTTCAAGACCAACCTGACCAACATAGTGAAATCCTGTCCCTACTAAAAAACCCCATTTCTATACAAAATTAGCTGGGCAGGGTGGCACATGCCTGTAATCCCAGCTGTTTGGGAGGCTGAGGCAGGAGAATTGCTTGAACCTGGGAGGCAGAGGTTGCAGTGCAGTGAGCTGAGATCACACCATTTCATTCCAGCCTGAGTGACAAGAGCGAAATTCTGTCTCAAAAAAAAAAAAAAAAAGTTTTTTTGAGTTGTGTTTATAGTTAATTCACTTTAAAGTTAATCTTATTATTCATTATTATTTGCTTATTTATTTTTTGAGACAGGGTCTTGCCCTATTGCTCAGGCTGGAGCATGGTGGCATGATCTTGGCTCACTGCAGCCTCCACCTCCCCGTTTAAGTGATCCTCCCACATCACCCTCCCAAGTAGCTGAAGCTACAGGAGCGTGCCACCATGCCTGGCTAATTTTTGTATTTTTTGTAGAGATGGGGTTTTGCCATGTTGTCCAGGCTGGTCTTGAACTCCTGAGCTCAGGTGATCCCCCCACCTCAGCCTCCCAAAATGCTCGGATTACAGGCATGAGCGACTGCACCTGGCTGAAAGTTCGTCTTTTAAAGTGTGATAAAAAACTGTAAACATGATTAGATCAGTGGTGTTAATAAATCTCTTCATAAGTTTAGCTATGACATCAGAGATCTTTTTGTTCTGGCACTCATTTGTAAAGAGGAACTTAAAACAGTCGCTGCTTCTCGGCTTAAAAAACCTTTATACCGGCCAGGCATGGTGGCTCACACCTGTAATCCCAGCACTTTGGGAGGCTGAGGCGGGAGGATCACCTGAGGTCAGGAGTTCGAGACTAGCCTGACCAACATGGAGAAATCCCTGCTCTACTAAAAATAAACTAGCCAGGCATGGTGGCACATGCCTGTAATCCCAGCTATTCGGGAGGCTGAGGCAAGAGAATCACTTGAACCTGGAGGGCGGAGGTTGCGGTGAGCCGAGATCATGCCATTGCATTCCAGACTGGGCAACAAGAGCGAAACTCCATCTAAAAACAAACAAAAAAAAAACTTTTATACCTCTGAATGTTTCTAAATATAAATGGCCTAATATTTAGAGTATATTGAAAAGGTGATATAAGTTTGGTTTGTGAATATAGAGACTGTCCTATAATCTACAGGCAAATAATTACATAAGTATTTAGAAAGTAACTTAAAGTTTTATATCTAAGACCACAGAAATTTATTTTACCTCCTCCAAGTTAATGTAAATTTGATCTTTCTTCCTTTCATCCCTCTGATCCTCAGTTTGCAAATTCCTCTCTGCCCGTGACTTTGGGGAGCGATGGGGAAACTACTGTAAGATGTGCAGCTATTGTTCACAGACATCCCCGAATTTGGTAGAAAATCGATTGGAGGGCAAGTTAGAAGAGTTTTGTTGTGAAGATTGTATGTCTAAATTTACAGTTCTGTTTTATCAGGTAAATGTGATGATACACTTTTTTTGGCTTCCTGAAATTAGTGCCAATTGTTTTCTATTTAAAATACGTTCAGATACTGTGAAGAAGAATTTGGTGTTTAGAGCTGGATAAAATAATTTATGGGCTATAATAGAAACATTCAATTGAATATAAACATGAAGTCTTTGGGATAAAAGGAGTATAGGATTTCTGTAGACTTTGCTGTTGATTGGATAAGTTCCTTTTATTTTTGTCTTCTTATAAGGCACATTGTCCTTATTCGACTTCTTTCAGGTTAGAATTTCACATAATGTTGCCTGAAGTGGCTCTCTCATTCAGCTACTCTGAGGAATTTGAAGTCAGACCTCGTCTCACTTCATAGGCTGAAGGACAATAACTGGCAATCATTACGACCTCCTTTTAAAAAAGATTAACTTTTTGAAAGTCTAACTGGTAGCTATAGTTAGTTGAACCACTAATACATGTCTTCTGCTCCACAAGTGTTATTTTATTTAATCCTTTCCATAGTCCCAAGAGGTAAGTATATTATTGCCATTTTATAAATAAGGAAAAGGAGAGAGGTCCAGGGATGTCAAGTAATATGCTCTTCGGGAAGCTGGTAGGTGACAGGAAGACAGCATCTGTAACTCTGGTGAAATCACCGTGTGCTTGTCTACTTCACCCCCAAAATAGAATTTTATTGTCAGGGGAGGGTAATATATTTTTCATGATTGTATAATTAGGACCAGTCACAGTGTTTAAGACAAAGGATGTCTAATTAAATATTTGCTGAATGAATAGAAATCTTTGACTCCAAAGCCCATATTATGTCAACTGCTGTAAACTGCTGCTTAATTTTTTTTAAGTTGAACCTATATATTTTTTTAACTTTTTTCTTCATTGTGTATCTTTTCTTCCCACCCCTCCCCACACCACCCTCTCCAGACAGAATCTTGCTCTGTCGCCTAGGTTGGGGTGAGATCTTGGCTCCCTGTAGCTTCCGCCTCCTGGGTTCAAGCGATTCTCCTGCCTCAGCCTCTGGGTAACTGGGCCTAGAGGCGTGCACCACCATGCCTGGTTATGAACCTGTCTTTAGATTCCTTTATTGGTAATTTTGAAAACAGAAGAGCAATTTTTTTTTTTTTTTTTTTTTTTGAGACTGAGTCTTGCTCTGTTGCCCAGGCTGGAGTGCAGTGGCACGATCTCAGCTCACTGCAACCTCTGCCTCCCAGATTCAAGTGATTCTCCTGCCTCAGCCTCCTGATTAGCTGGGATTGCAGGCATGCACCACCACCCCTGGCTAATTTTTGTATTTTTAATAGAGACAGGTTTCACCATGCTGGTTAGGCTGGTCTCAAACTCCTGACCTAGTGATTTGCCTGCCTCAGCCTCCCAAAGGGTTGGGATTACAGGCCACAGTTTTTATGTTATCTTGATTTAGGGCATCCATATGAAACAAATAATTAAATATATATTTTAAAAATCAGTATTTTAAGGTAAGAACTTTACATTTTGTAGTCTCAACTGACTCATGTATCCTGTTTTTATAGTGCCTTTTTTCATGATCGTTATATTTTCGTTATTTTATAGTTTTAAGCCTTTCTTGTCTAACGTTTGTTTCTCAGATGGCCAAGTGTGATGGTTGCAAACGACAGGGTAAACTAAGTGAGTCCATAAAGTGGCGAGGCAACATCAAACATTTCTGTAACCTATTTTGTGTTTTGGAGTTTTGTCATCAGCAAATTATGAATGACACTCTTCCACAAAATAAAGGTAAAATTAAACTTAGCTGATGGGATCTTTATGTCAGTTGTAGGATACTATCAGCACACACAGTTGTAAATAATATAATAAAAACAAAATTTCACTGGCTTCAAATAGCCTGAATTTCCTTAAAATTTTCTTTAAGAAGTCTTTAAGATTTCTCCTTGAGGGAAAATTAATTCTAGTGCTTTTTGCTCTGATAGTGAAGCACACCAAAAGACAAATAATGTATATGCACTAATTTTTATAGGAAAATTAGATTTGATTGAGTTTGATTGAATGTGTCTGTACATAACTTAAACTAGGGATATATACTATTTAGCTAATAAAGTAGAAATAAAAATAGAAAATCAGGGCAAAGGGAGATCATAGTTAATATAGTTGCTGTGACTGGTGTAAAATTTGATTCAGAGTTTGCTTATGGGCAAGGAGAAAAGAACAACACATTAATTATCTCAGAAAATATAAAATAGACCAGTTCTTCATGGGTAGCAAAGTTTATCTTGGCTAAGAATAAAATAATTTTGCAAGTAGGACGACTAATGTGGTCAGATTATCCAGGTGAGTAGATAGATCCGTGGTGTATTCATAAAGTAGCTCTCCTAAATATTTCTTTCTTAGTATTAGATTGAAAACATTTGGTAGCCAGGCGTGGTAACTCACACCTGTAATCCCAGCACTTTGGGAGGCTGAGACGTGCAAATTACTTGAGGCCAGGAGTTCGAGACCAGCCTGGTAAACATAGTGAAACCCCATCTCTACTAAAAATACAAAAAATTAGTCAGATGTGGTGGTACATGCCTGTAATCTCAGCTACTCAGCAGGCTGAGGCATGAGAATTACTAGAACCCGAGAGACAGAGGTTGCAGTGTGCTGAGATCATACCATGGCACTACAGCCTGGGTGACCGACTGATATTGTCTCTCTCAGAGAAAAAAAAACAGTTGGCATTATGTTCTCTGATTAAAGCCTGTGGTGCTACCTACTTGACAGAGCTTTGGCTCCTTGCAGGCTGGCCATTGCCTACCTTTGCAGTCTTATTAATGTTTACCTTAATTATAAATGCCTTGTGCTAATCTTTTGTGTTAGTCCTCCATTCCCCCGAGCCAGTCAGGTTGCTGGTAGAATATTCATTTTATGTGTTGAGAAAACCACTGTTACGGGGTTGGACAGCTCCCTCATTAATTTACTTATAAAAGCTTTCAGGTTAAGTTTTTATTTGATGCAAACGTAGGTCTAGAAGTTCTAATAGTCACTAATAAAACAGCCCAGCGAATCCTGAAGCTAATACCTGTTTTTTTGTTTTGAGACTAAGTTTTGCTATGTTGCCCAGGTTGGTCTTGAACTCCTGGCTCAAGTGATCCTCCTGCCTCAGCCTCCCAAGTAGCTGGGATTACAGGCTGGTGCCACTGTATCCAACACCTGTATTTTCACCTGATAAATGTCATTCGAGGTTTATAATTTTATAGAATGCGACTCTGTTTAAATCCTAATGAACACTAATCTGAACAGAATTACCCAACCTAACATTATACAGAATCAGATATTTGCATTGCTTCTTGAACACCTAGTTGTTAAACAGGGTTTTGTGTGTGTATGTAAGTTGAGTGTGTGTGAGAGAGAGACCCTTTTGCTTATTCCAGGTCTTAACTTTTTGTTTTAATCAGTAAATATTTCTAAGGCGAAAACTACTGTGATGGAGCTCCCTTCCACGAGGACAAATACAACACCAGTTATAACCAGTGTGGTGTCATTGGCACAAATACCTGCTGCCTCATCTACAGGAAACAGTGTTTTAAAAGGTGTGACTTGATGTAATGGCATTTGGCTAAGCCATAGAAGTGAGTGTTGTCTAGCCTAAGTTCTTTTTCTTGAGATGGAGTTTTGCTGCTGTTGCCCAGGCTGGAGTGCAATGGCGAGATCTCAGCTCACTGCAACCACTGCCTCCTGGGTTCAAGCGATTCTCTTGCCTCAGCCTCCCAAGTACCTGGATTACAGGTGCCTGGTACCACGCCCAGCTAATTTTGGTATTTTTAGTAGAGATGGGGTTTCACCATGTTGGCCAGTCTGGTCTCAAACTCTTGACCTCAGGTGATCCATCTGCTTCAGCCTCCCAAAGTGCTGGGACTATAGGTGTGGGCCACTGCGCCTGGCCAATAGTACTTATTAGTAATATCTCTCCTTACCTGATGTAGGGGAGCATCCCTCCCCCACCCCTCAACAGGGAAGTAGGTAGCAAGCAAGGTGGTGTGGGTGGGAAAGGAAGTGGTTTTTTTTTTTTTCAATTGTTAATTTTTTTTTTTTCTTTTTTGAGACGGAGTCTCACTCTGTCACCCAGGCTGGAATGCAGTGGCGCAATCTCGGCTCACTGCAACCTCTGCCTCCCGGGTTCAGGCGGTTCTCCTGCCTCAGCCGCTTGAGTAGCTGGGTTTACAGGTGCCTGCCACGACACTCAGCTGATTTTATATTTTTGGTAGAGATGGGGTTTCACCATGTTGGCCAGGCTGGTCTAGAACTCTTGGCCTCAAGTGATCCTCCTACCTTGGCCTCCTAAAGTGCTGGTATTATAGGCCACCACGCCTGTCTAATTTTTTTTCTTTTAATCAGGCAGCCTCTTGAGCCAGAGTAGGCTCAGAAACACTCCCCTGGAAGTGGTATTTTTTTAAGAGCCCAGATGATTTAAATATCCTACTCCTTTACTGCCAGAAATTCTAATACAGTTGGATTGGGTTGGGGCCCAGGAATCCTTACCTTTACTAAGCACCCTGGGTGATACTGATGCAGAGTTTCCTTGTACCATTTTTCTGAGAAATTCTGGTTTAGTCTCTAGCTCAGCTTAATTGGAAGAAAGTAACTTCTTGGTTTCCGTGTTTACTTCTGTATATTCTAAGAATAATAATGTTTATTTTAATTTACAACAGGTGCAGTTACCAAAGAGGCAGCAAAGATCATTAAAGATGTGAGTTTGATTGTTAATACTTTTCTTGATAATGCCACTTGGGCTTATTTTCACTTTGGATGTAGCATTCTAATATCTGAATACTTTTCTGTTTGCTGGAAGACGGTCCTAGTCATCAATCTGGATCTTGAGCACAAGTAACAGTATAGTGACTAGCATAAGCTTTTGATCATATTTCAGCAGCAATTACTATTTTTGAAGATGATGTAAATGTGGATTGCTATTCATAGCGGCAAGCTTAGTCTTTAAAAAAGTGTAGTAATATATTGTGCGCTTTTGTTTTGAATCTTACAGTTTAATCTTAGATCATTAGTAAGAATGCGTTCCTGATTTATTATTTGTACTCAGGTTCTTTAATTTATTTAAATTCTTTTTTTTTTTTTTTTTTTTTAGTTGGGACGGAGTTTCGCTCTTGTTACCCAGGCTGGAGTGCAATGGTGCGATCTCGGCTCACCGCAACCTCCGCCTCCTGGGTTCAGGCAATTCTCCTGCCTCAGCTTCCTGAGTAGCTGGGATTACAGGCACGCGCCACCATGCCCAGCAAATGTTTTGTATTTTTAGTAGAGACGGGGTTTCACCATGTTGACCAGGATGGTCTCGATCTCTTGACCTCGTGATCCACCCGCCCCGGCCTCCCAAAGTGCTGGGATTACAGGCTTGAGCCACCGCGCCCGGCCAAATTTATTTAAATTCTTGTTAATTCCACCTGGTTGGAAATAACAAGACTACATTATTTTTCTCTTATACTGTATTCAAGTATTTTCCTTTTAGAAGTTTCGAAAGTTCAGTATAGTCCTGTTTTATGCAACTTTGAATTATGTGAGTCTGAAAATAGTGCAAAGTAAAAATATATTTAGACTTCCAGTTTATGTCTCAAATTTGAAATATTGTGAGACTTCTCAAAATTAAAAGAAATGTTCAAGAAATGCATAATTTCGAGTCTGGCAGCCTGATTGCAAATTATGGCATTGTCCTGTATCAGCATCACTTTAGCAGGAAAACAAAATTTCCATCATCCTTCATCAGTGTCACATGGTACTCTATCAGGTCTTGGGTTAATGTTTTTGGTGACTGTTATGTTATGTGTTTTATTTTTTTCTTTTGAGACAAGTTCTTGCTCTGTTGCCCAGGCTGGAGTGCAGTGGCATGATCATAGCTCACTGCAGCTCCTGGGCTCATGTGATCGCTTACCTCAACCTCCTGAGGAGCTAGGACCACAGGTGTCTACCACCATGCCCAGCTTATTTTGTTTTTTTCTTTTATTGAGACAGGGTCTTGGTCTTGTGATATTGCCCAGGCTAGTCTCAAACTCCTGGTCTCAAGTGATCCTCCTGCCTCAGCCTCCCAAGCTGTTGTGATTCCAGGCGTGAGCTGATGGCACCCAGCCTGTGCTGCTGTCTTAACATTTGCTCTTGATATAATTAAAACTTTTTCATATTGTAGAACAGTGTCATTTAAGTGTTATATTAAGTGGTGGTGCTAGTGCTTAAAAATGTCCCCCAAATTTAATAACTTTAGAACAAAAGTTAGATGTGGTATAAGGAGGCCAGGCACGGTGGCTTGTGCCTGTAATCCCAGCACTTTGGGAGGCCGAGGCAGGTAGATCATGAGGTTAGCATTCAAGACCAACCTGGCCAAGTTGGGGAAATCCTGTCTCTATTAAAAAAGCAAAAAAAAAATTAGCTGAGCCCAGTAGCAGGCACCTGTAATCCCAGCTACTCAGGAGGCTAAGCGGAGAATCACTTGAACCCGGGGGGTGGAGTTTGCAGTGAGCTGAGATCGAGCCACTGCACTCCAGCTTGGGCAACAGAGTGAGAGAGACTCTGTCTCAAAAAAAAAAAAAAAAAAAAAAAAATCTATGAAGATGCTCAAACCACTGCTGTGTTATCTCATGCTGTTAATTTAGGAGAGTGTGTCCTGCAGAATATTTGCAGTAGTGCTCAAAAAATCAAAAGCAGTATTAAAGCAGGTATGCCACTTAGTTCACAAAAATTATAAGCAGGCAATGAGAATGGAATAAATGGAAACAAAATCCTCGCAATACAAGTTGCAAGATCAGTGCTGCCATTATGTACCCCTGAGGGCAATCTATCATTTGTGCTAAGGTGTGAGTATTTTGATTTTGATTTGAAAAGAGGTGACAGTGAGACAAAAGATTTACTACAAATCATGGCTGGCTCTCTGATTTTAAAGCCCACCGAGATTTTAGGAATATAAAAATGAGCTGGCAAGCTGTATCTGCTAACTCCAAGGCTATCATTTCAGCTTTACCATAATTTAAAGAGGCTTTAACTTGGAAGACAACATAACACCTGCTAATAAAGAATCTGTGAAAGTAGAACAGAAGGTAGATTTGCACAGAGCTCATGAAGGGGATATTGAATATTTGCTTGGGTTGTCCCCCATGGATTAATAAAGGAAGTCTTGCTAGAATTAGAAAAACAAAGGCAGCTCTGGAAGAGGGTCCTAGCAATCAGTCTGGGCCTTGGGCACAACTAACAGTAAAGTGACTACCATAGGCTTTTGACTATATTTCAGCAGCACTATTTTTGAAGGTGATCTAAATGTGGATTGCTGTTTGTGGTGGCAAGGCTAAAGATGAAAAATGTGTCTGCATATTAAGAAATCCTCAGTGAAAAAAAAAAAATGAAAGAAAAAAACAAACTAAATTAGATTCATTCTTTAGCAAAAGTCTTCCACAGAATCAGACCAGCCTTCATTGTAATCTGGAGAGATAACTTGTCCTAATTTAGTGTCTCTTAACTCTCTCATTTTTTGTGTTATTGGAAGGTGATCATAATTTCTCCTTAATTATTTTCAAGCAGTATACCACATGAGATAATGAACTGTCATTAAGTTAACTTGGTATTTACTTGTATATTATGTATTGTGCATTAAATTATATTTTTAAATTACATAATAAATCACTGTGTTGTACATTATTAATAACCACACAATTGTATAATCAAGGTATTAATATATTCTTACATAATAAGTATTAACATGTATTCATAAAAACATTCTATATTAGTTATAGATTTATATACTTTGAGAATGCGTCTTTCCTCTGCATGTATGAGATAATTAGTCTTGAATTATATTAGTTTTGAATTATTTAGTCTTTTAGGAAAATACACCTCCTATTTCATGTAGCTGCCCTATATGTGTTTTCCCTATGTGGAATATTTCTATAATTCACCAGTTAAACTGTGTTACAGAATAGTTCTGATTAATATTTTTACTTTAGTCTATAAAAAGAATAATAATAAATAATGTAACACTCTTACGACATGAAAAAAAAAAACCTGACAGTTTTAGAATCTTTTCTTGGTTTCTCTGAGGACTTTGTTGTGAATCTCCCTCAAGTTACTTAAATGGTTTTAAATTTTTGGGAAAGGTGAAAAATACAGAAAAGTACAAAGAAGAAAATCTGTAAAACTCAGCAAACTTTTTCTATAAAAGTCTAGATAGTAAATATTTTAGACTTTGCAGGCTTTATGGTTGTAACTGTAGACTCTGTTTCCTCTGTTATTGTAGTGCAGAAGCCGCCATAGATAATACATTAAAGAGTGAGCGTGGCTGTGTTCCAGTAAATTTTTTTTTTTTTGAGACAGAGTCTCACTCTGTCGCCCAGGCTGGAGTGCAGTGGTGTGATCTTGGCTCACTGCAACCTCTGCCTCCCAGGTACAAGCAGTTCTCTGCCTCAGCCTCCCCAGTAGCGGGGATTACAGATGCCCACCACAATGCCCAGTTAATTTTTGTATTTTTAGCAGAGACGGGGTTTCACCATCTTGGCCAAGCTGGTCTTGAATTCCTGACCCCATGATCTACCTACCTTAGCCTCCCAAAGTGCTGGGATAACAGGTGTGGCCCACCGCACCTGGGCTCCAATAAAATTTTATTTACAGAAACAGATGGTGGGCTGAACATGGTACACAGGCCGTAGTTTGCCAACCACCACTCTATGATATTCCCACCATCCAGAATTAACCATTGTTAGATTTGGTTTATTTGCTCAGTTTCTTCCCCTACCTTTTTCTTCTTTTTTAAAAAATTAATCACTACTACCAGTTAGTCTCCCTTTACATCCCTGGAAGCAACTACTATTATGAGTTTAATGTGTGTTCTTTTAGACCATCTTGTAATCTTTCATAGGTATAGATCCATGGAAAATATTTAATATTGTTTTAAAAAAAATCTATCCATGTTGATACTGAGTAGGTTTGGTACATTCCTGTTGATTATAGTAATGTTTTGCCTATAGGTACCACTTTTTATTTATTCGTTGTCCTATGGATGAACGTTAGATTGTTTCCAGGTTTTCACTATTAAAAATCTCTGTGGCTGGTCACGGTGGCTCATATCTGTAATCCCAGAACTTTGGGAGGCCAAGATGGGCAGATCTTGAGCTCAGGCATTTGAGACTAGCCTGGACAACATGGCAAAACCCCATGTCTACTGAAAATACAAAAAATTAGCTATGTGTGGTGGCAAGTGCCTCTAGTCCCAGCTATTGGGAAGCTAAGATGGGAGAATCACCTGAATCTGGGAGTTCAAGGCTGTAGTGAGCCTTGATTGCACCACTGCACTTTGGCCTGGGTGACAGAGTGAGACTCTGTCTCAAAAAAGAAAAAGAAAAAAAAAAGTCTTTGGGGCTCGGTGTGGTGGCTCACACCGGTAATCCCAGTGATTTGGGAGGCCAAGGATCACTTGAGCCCCGAAGTTTGAGACCAGCCTCAGCAACATGATGAAACCTCATCTCTATTAAAAAATACCAAAAAATTAGTTGGGTATAGTGGCACAAGCCTGTAGTTCCAGCTACTCAAGAGGCTGAGGTGGGAGGGTTGCTTGAGCCTAGGAGGTAGGTTGACGCTGCAGTGAGCTGAGATCACACCACTGCACTCCAGCCTGGGTGACAGCGTGAGACCTTGTCTCAAAATAAATGAGTAAATAAAAATGACTGCTACAGTGAAAATATCCTTGTATATGTCTCCTTCTGTGTGTGCAGATGTGTAGAAATGGGAGAGTAGAATTGTTGGGTCAAAGAGCATTTTCATTTTTAGGGCTGTTCCAATTTTTATTCCTAAGAAAACACTTATGATTGTACCCATATATTATAGCCTTACCATCATTTAATGTTATCATATTTAAAATTTTTTGGCCAATCTGTTTGGTGGCATCTTATTGTTGTCTTATTTTGTGTGCCACTAATTACCAGTAGATTTGCTTACATTTCTGTTTTTGGTCATTTGAATTTTCTTTTCTTTGAATTTCCTGTTTTTAATTTTTCCCCATGTTTGTGTTGAATTATCTTTTTCTTATTGATTTCTAGGTGTCCTCTGTGTATTCTGGATTTTCCCCCTTTCTACTCATCATTTTCATCAACACAAAAATATGCAGTCCTACATCTTATCTGAGAATAATCCTTTTTTAACACCATGGCCCTCCAGCAACTACCCCTTTTCTCTGCTCTTTATGGAAAAACTTCTCTAAAGGTAGCTTGTTCTTGCCGCGTCTGCCTCCTTATCTGTTATCTCTCCTTAGGTCATCCTAGTCAGGCTTCTGTCTGCATCACTGCATTGAAACTGGTCTTGTCCATGTTGCTATCGGTCTTTATTTTGCCAAATCTGGTCAATTTACTGTATTTAACACAGTCACTCTTTCCTCCTTTCTTGAAATACCTTCTTCACTCAGATTCCAGGATATCATACTTGGCCCTTTTCTCAGTCTACATTATTTCTAGTGAACTCATACCGTCCTGTGGTTTTATCGATTGATTGATTGAGACAGGGTCTCGAGTGCAGTGGTGTGATCTCAGCTCACTGCAACCTCTACCCTTCAGGATTGAGAGATCCTCCCACCTCACCCTCCTGATAGTTGGGACTACAGTGGCATGCCACCATGCTTGGCTCTTTGTACATTATTAGTAGAGATGAGATCTTGCTATGTTGCCCAGGCTCATCTCAGACTTCTGGTCTCAAGCCATCCTCCCACCTCAGATTCCCAAAGTGCTAGGATTACAGGGTGTGAACCATTTTGCTTGGCCCAGTCCTGTGGTTTTAAACACCCTCTAGATGGTGGTTGATTCCTTCTAGATTTATTTAGATTTATTTCTCTTACCCTGACCTTTGAGCTCCAGATTCATGTATCCAGCTGCCGACTTGACATTTACACTTAGATGATTAACAGCCATCTCAAATAATATGTCGAAAACAGAACCCTTTTATCCCCCCCCAGACTTCTCTCCAGTGATCCCTACTTCTTACCACCCCCATTACCACCTTCTTAGTCTGAGCATCATCATTCTTTTGGATTATTGCAATGACCTACCTGTCATCCCGCTTCCATTTTTGTCCTTTGCAGTTTTTTCTCTACACTGTTGCCAGAATGATCTTTTAAAAACCCAAATCAGATCATGTCATTCCTCGGCTCAAAAACCTTCAATGAAATTCTGAAAAGAATAAAGAAGGTGAAGAGCGAGTTTCCACATATTGAAATTATAGGAAAACTATAGATATTGTAAAGCCACATAGTTAAAACAGTTGGTACTGGTGCATGAATAGACAGACAACCCAATAGACAAGAAATTCAGAAATAGGCCCAAACATTATATATATATATATATATATATATATATATTTTTTTTTTTTTTTTTTTTTTTTTAGGTGGCATCTCTGTTGCACATGCTAGAGTGCAATGGCGTGATCTTGGCTCACTGAAACCTCTGCCTCTCGGGTTAAAGCAGTTCTCTGCCTCAGCTTCCTGAGTAGCTGGGATTATAGGCGCGCACCACCATGCCTGGCTAATTTTTGTATTTTTAGTAGAGATGGGGTTTCACCACCTTGGCCAGGCTGGTCTTGAACTCCTGACCTCGTGATCCACCCTCCTTGGCCTTCCAAAGTTGGGATTACAGGCATGAGCCACTGCGCCTGGCCCAAACATATATTTAATATATGGTACTTTTCTGATGATAAAGGTATCATTTCACATCAGTAGGAAAAATATGGATTATTTAATAAATAATGCTGTTACAAGTGAGCAGACACATGGAAGAAAATATAGATTTGTACCTCACAGTTTAGACCAAAATAAAGTTCAGATGGAGAAAAGACTTAAGAAATTATAAGTATATACTCAGAAAAACATAGGAAAAAAATTTTAACAGTGTATGTCTTTCTAAATATGTCACAAAACCCAGAAGCCATAAAAGAATCAATAGGGCAATTCAACCATATTTCAAAATCAAAAGACAAGTGACAAAATGGAAAGGTTACATACAATTCCTGTTACAAAAATCTAGTTGTTTTAATATGTAAAGAGCTTCTATGGGCCAGGCGAGGTGGCTCACGCTGGTAATCTCAACATTTTGGGAGGCCAATGTGGGCAGATCACTTGAGGCCAGGAATTTAAGACCAGCCTGGCCCACATGGTGAAACCTTATCTCTACTAAAAATTTAAAAATTAGCCGGCTGTGGTGGCACATCCCTGTAATCCCAGCTACTTAGGTGACTAAGGCACAAGTAATTGCTTGATCCCGGGAGGTAAGTTGCAGTGACCTGAGATCACGCCACTGCACTCCACTCTGGGTCAGAGAGCAAGACTCTGTCTCAAGAAACAAAACAAAAAATCCCCAAGGAGCTTCTATGAATGAATTTAAATACCAGTAGGAAAATGGGCAAAAGTAACGTATGCAAAAACATTCAACTTCAAAATTAGAGAAATGCTGGTTAGAACTAGTTTAACCAGATTGGCAAAGAAAAACGGCGGATAACACTGCTAAGGTATTCTTACTGCCAATAGTTAGAATAGTGTAAATTGATAAAACTGCCACAGAGGGCAATTTAGTAGAACCTGTTAAAATTTTAAATACCATTTAACCCAGGAACTCCATTTTTAGGAATTTATTTTTCAGATTCATTTTATACATTTATGAAATGAAGCATGTTCAAGGATTTTAATCACAGCAACACTGCTTGTAGTAGCAGAAGCTTGAAAACAGCCTAATTATTTCACCAGTGGTCAGGCCATGGTGTATTTCACTCTGAATTATTGTGTGAATTAGAAAAAAAATAGCTCTACATGGGCAGGGTCTGAAATGTACCCTTTTGAATTTCATACCTATTTGTATGGCCTGGCAAATGGAATTGCTGCACAGGCATGCACAGTGGCCTTGTTGAGGCTGTAGTTAAAACTGAGCAAGGTATATATCTATAACAATGGAATATTACACAGTTATTAAAAAGAATGTGGCAGCTTAGTATGTACAGACATAGAGCAGTCTCAAATATCGTAAGTGAAAGAAAGACACAGTTGTGTAACATGGTGCCATTCGTGTTACACACACACACATTCTCTCTCTCTCTCTCTCTCTCTCTCTCTCTCATACATATGTATAGAATATCCCCTGGAAGACAACTAATAAATGGGTAATAGTGATTGCCATATCTATATATGTATGTATATAGGGTTCGGTATATATACACATATATATGTACACACACACAGTTTATATATATATATATATATATATATATATATATATATATACACACACATATATATATGGTTCGGTGTGATCCTTGGTTTCAGGCAACCACTGGGGGTCTTGGAACATATCCCTGGCAGATAAGCGGGAACAACTGTATAAGAAACTGGGAACTGCGGTTGTGTTCTAGGTTGAGTCTGGGTAGATGGCAGTCATTCATGTATATATTACTTTAATTGCAGAAACCACAATTACTTTTGCACTAACCCAATACTTCATACCTTTTGAATTTTGTACTGAGTTCATGTATTACTTTTGTTTAAAGTAAATTTAAGTATAACCTCCAATGGCTGCCCATCACATTTAAAATATAATCCTAATTTAGTTTTTAACTGAGACCTTCCAGATCCTGTACAATCTGCGTACCTCTCCAAATGTATCATTCTCCCCATGCTTACTGTCTTTCAGCCTCATTCTTGTTGATGTTCGTAAAGCATGCCAAGCTTTCTCGCACTCAGGGTTTTCGCACCTATAGTCTCCCTGCCTGGACTCTTCTGACCTTAGGCCGTTGCATGGCTTACTCTTTTGAATAATTCAAAAGGTCTCTGCTCAGATGTTTACTTCAAAATTACCCTCCTCCATGCCATCACTCTCCATTCCCATACGCTGCTTTATTTTCTTCATTTTTTTTTACTTGTTTATGTTTTGTGTCTTCCTCTAGAATGTAAGGCTCATAAGAGCAGAACTTTGTCTTGTTTTCTGCTGTATCCCCAAGGCTTAGAACAATGCCTGACTTGTAGTAAACATTCAGTAAATATCTATTGAGTGACCACATGTTTTAAGTATATTCCTCTACTCTGTTGTTTGTCCCATAACTTGGTTTGATAAATACCTTTGTTTACAGAAATTTTTTTTAGATTAAAAAAATCTATTTTTAAAAGCTTTATTATGATAGGCAGAATAGTAGCCTCCCAAAGATGTCCATATCCTTGTCTGCAGAATCTGTGAATATGTTACATTACACGGCGAAGGGGAATTAGGGTAGCAAATGATTAGGTTACTAATCAGTTAACCTTAAAATAGGGAGATTATCCGGGATCATCTGTGCAGTTTTAAATTTTGAGGTTGTCAAATATATCAATCTTTCCTACTTTGTTTTACTCTTTTGTGTTTTACTTAAGAATACTTTGTGATCTGGTTATTTGAAAGTTTTCTAGTGACTTTAGTTTTGGGTTTTTTTTTTTTTCTTCGATCTTTAATTGATATGGAATATATTTTTGTGTATGGTCTGAGGTTGGATCTAATTTTTCTGAGTAGCCAATTGTCCTAATCAGCAAGATTAACAATTGTTTTCATTGATCATACTTATTTTTAAACTATATATATTTTATAGTTTATAGATATATTTTTAAATGTTTTTAAAAATCAGTAAATTAAACTAATACTGATAGGAGAAGTAGGAATCTGTGTGTGTTTTCCAAGGTGACTTTTTTATTGCAACCACTCTTTCAGAGGAATTATATTTCTCTTGATGTATATCAACTTTCAATTGATAGAAATTATAGTCAGTGATAAGGTACTAAAAAAAAAATCTTTCTTTGTTTTCTGAATTTGGTTTTAACTAGGAAAGTACACAGGCAGATGCTATGAAACTTCTATCTTCCCAATCTTCCCAGCCTTCCAGGCTTTTAAAGAACAAAGGCGTATTATGCAAGCCCGTCACACAGACCAAGGCCACTTCTTGCAAACCACATACACAGCACAAGGAATGTCAGACAGGTATGTATCCTTGTGAATTCCCATGTACAAAGTTTGTTTTCTGGCTTGTTTTTGTTTTTTAAGAAAGAAAAAGAAGATAATTGACAGGTTCTTAAATGTGAAAACATTCCTTTTCTTGGATCATATACTTTGAATACTTGCTTTTATAATTATTATTACTGATAACCAGGTGTTATAACAAGCTATTATAATTACTAACATACAGTTTTAGTTAAAAACATTACTGATTTAACCCTTTTTTTTTAAACACTGCCAATTCAGTTGTCAGTTGCTAACAGTACAACTAATTTATCCGAGGTGTTGGTGACCATGAAAATTGAGCTTATATTTGAAAAAAGTTGTAAAGTATTGCCCCAGTCTGTGTTAACTACTTTTAATCCCACTACCCTTAGATTTTCAGTTACTTAAATAGTCTATGGTACCTAAAGCATTTTTTGATTCTTTTTTTTGAGATGGAGTTTCACTCTTGTTGCCCAGGCTGGAGTGCAATGGTGTGATCTTGGCTCCCTGTAACCTCTGCCTCCTAGAGTCAGGCGATTCTCCTGTCTCAGCCTCCCAAGCAGCTGGGATTACAGGCATCTGCCACCACACTCAACTAATTTTTGTGTTTTTTGTAGAGATGGGGTTTCATCATGTTGGCTAGACTGGTTTTGAACTCCTGACCTCAGGTGTTCAAAGGCTGGCCTTGGCCTCCCAAAATACTAGGATTATAGGTGTGAGCCACTGCGCTTGGCCTGATTTTTGTTTTTAATAATAATTTTATTTCATAGAGTATGCTATATTTAAAAGGTTAGTTTGTCAACAAGTAGTAAGTTTTTATGTAGGGTACTTTTCTTTTGGTAGAAATCAAGGAGAATCCCGTTTTCCTTCCTCAGGAAATTTATTTTATATTCCTATTAAAACAATATATTATTTGTACCTGAATTTACATTATATACACATTCACACATGGAGAGTACTAAAGGCTATGTGGGCATGTGCACGAACTTATGTTTTAAGTTGTAGATTGAGGCCGGGCGCGGTGGCTCAAGCCTGTAATCCCAGCACTTTGGGAGGCCGAGGCGGGTGGATCACAAGGTCAAGAGATCGAGACCATCCTGGTCAACATGGTGAAACCCCGTCTCTACTAAAAATACAAAACATTAGCTGGGCATGGTGGCGCGTGCCTGTAATCCCAGCTACCCAGGAGGCTGAGGCAGAAGAATTGCCTGAACCCAGGAGGCGGAGGTTGCGGTGAGCCGAGATCGTGCCATTGCACTCCAGCCTGGGTAGCATGAGTGAAACTCCGTCTCAAAAAAAAAAAAAAAAAAAAGTTGTAGATTGAATATTGAATTGTTGGCCAGGTGTGGTGGCTCACACCTGTAATCCCAGCACTTTAGGAGGCCAAGGCGGGTGGATCACCTGAGGTCAGAGGTTTGAGACCAGCCTGACTAACATGGCGAAACTCCATCTCTACTGAAAATACAAAATTAGCCAGGCATGGTGACATGCACCTTTAATCCCAGCTACTTGGAAGGCTGAGGCAGGAGAATCGCTTGAACCTGGGAGGCAGAGGTTTCGGTGAGCCAAGATCGCCAAGATCGCACCATTGCACTTCCACAAGAGTGAAACTTTGTCTCAAAAAAAAAAAAAAGAATAAATCTTGAATTGTTTTCTAACAATTGAAACTACTTTTTCATTTGATGTTGCAGTGGAAACATTATTCCACGTCAATATAAATTTAAATATACATTGAGATTATTTTTTTTCCAATTTTAATTTTTTTGTATTTATTTTATCTTATTCTATTCAGGGGGTACATCTGTAGATACGTTACCTGGGTGTGAGATTCTTAGCATACATTTCAGTGTATATAATGTAACCAACTCCCTAAGATTAGAAATTTAGATATTTATATTATAAGCAATGTTGAGTTAAGCTGTGTTAATGGATCTTTGTCCACTTGTCTAATTATGTCCTTAGGATAAATCGTAATCAGTCGAATTACTGATTCAAAGGCTATCACTGATTCTTAAGGCTTTTGGTACCTGTTGCCTAAATTGCCCTCCTGAAAAGTTACATCAGTGTATGCTCCAACAGTGTTGGAGCAGTGTTCAGCAGTGTTCAGGAGGATTCATTTCTCTACAACCTCACTGATGCTAAGTACCAAAATTCAGAAAGGTTGAATATACAGTACAGTCAACACTAGGGTACTCTTCATCCAGATTAATGAAATGTTAATTTTTTGCAGTATTTTCTTTTTTTTTTTTTTTCCTGTATTGTTTGAAAGTAAAACATTAGTTTTCTTTCTCTTCTTTTCTTTTTTTTTTTTTTCTCGAGACAGAGTTTCACTATTGTCTCCCGGGCCGGAGTGCAATGACATGATCTCGGCTCATTGCAACCTCTGCCTCCCAGGTTCAAGCGATTCTCCCGCCTCAGCCTCTGAAGTAGCTGGGATATCACAGGCATGTACCACCATGCCTGGCTAATTTTGTATTTTTAGTAGAGATGGGGTTTCACTATGTTGTCCAGGCTGGTCTTGAACTCCTGATCTCAGGTTATCTACCCGCCTTGGCCTCCCAAAGAGTTGGGATTACAGGTATCAGCCACCGTGCCTGGCCTCTTTTTTCATTTTCTTTAAAAAAAATTTTGGCACTAGTATCACTAACCAATTACAAATTTTATTTATTTATTTATTTATTTTTGAGACAGTCTTGAGTGCAGTGGCATGATCATGGCTATCTGTGGTCCCGACCTCCAGGGCCTCAGGCGATTCTCCTGCCTTAGCTACCCAAGTAGCTGGGACTACAGTTGTGTGCCGCTGCACCTGGCCAATTTTTGTTTTTCTTTTGTAGAAATGGAGTTTCGCCATGTTGCCCAGGCTGGTCTCTAACTCCTGGGCTCAAGTGATCTACCCACCTTGGTGTCCCAAAGTGCTGGGATTATAGATGTGAGCCACCCTGCTCAGCCAAAAGGTTTATTCTTAATTTGATGTGTACTGTGGTCTTCACTCCTAGTTTCAATAACCTATTGGGTGCTTGGGACTACGTACCACATCCTATAGTTTTATTACACCCAGTGATCAAGCTTTGGGCAAAGGAGAAATTCAGTTTTCAGTGGCATCATTGGAAGTATTATGGTTTGTACTTAAACGTGTATCAACACATTCTTTTGATAAATAGAAATAGTAACAAAATATGAATTTTAAACGTGTGAGGAGATAAAGAACATTGCTTATTTGTTCTTGAAAATAACAGTGATTCAAATATTTCATTCAGATTTACCTATGCCTAATGAAAAAAATGATGCAGAACTTGATTCTCCACCTTCAAAGAAAAAAAGATTAGGTTTTTTCCAGACATATGATACAGAATATTTAAAAGTTGGTTTTATTATCTGTCCTGGATCAAAAGAAAGTTCACCAAGGCCACAGTGTGTCATTTGTGGAGAGATCTTACCCAGTGAAAACATGAAGCCAGCAAATCTTTCTCATCATTTGAAGACAAAACATTCAGAATTAGAAAACAAACCAGTAGATTTTTTTGAACAAAAATCTCTAGAAATGGAGTGTCGAAATAGTTCTTTAAAAAAGTATTTACTAGTTGAAAAGTCACTTGTGAAAGCTTCTTACTTAATTGCTTTCCAAACTGCTGCAAGCAAGAAGCCATTCTCCATTGCTGAAGAATTAATTAAACCGTATTTAGTAGAAATGTGTTCAGAAGTTTTGGGTTCAAGTGCTGGAGACAAAATGAAAACAATTCCACTTTCTAATATTACAATTCAACACAGGATTGATGAACTATCTGCAGATATTGAAGACCAGCTGATTCAGAAGGTCAGAGAGTCAAAGTGGTTTGCCCTTCAGATAGATGAGTCATCAGATATCTCAAATATCACACTTCTTTTGTGCTATATTCGTTTCATTGATTATGATTGTCATGATGTAAAAGAAGAATTATTATTTTGCATTGAAATGCCTAATCAAATAACTGGTTGTGAAATATTTGAACTAATAAATAAATATATTGATAGTAAATCTCTGAATTGGAAACATTGTGTTGGTCTCTGCACCGATGGGGCTGCAAGCATGACTGGCAGGTATTCTGGTTTAAAAGCAAAAATTCAAGAAGTTGCCATGAATACAGCGGCATTTACACATTGTTTTATTCACCGTGAACATTTAGCCGCAGAAAAGTTGTCTCCATGTTTACATAAAATTCTTTTGCAGTCAGCACAAATTTTAAGTTTTGTAAAGAGCAATGCATTAAATTCACGTATGTTAACAATTTTGTGTGAAGAGATGGGGTCTGAGCACGTGAGTTTACCGCTTCATGCTGAAGTACGCTGGATATCAAGAGGGAGAATGTTAAAAAGATTATTTGAATTACGACATGAGATTGAAATATTCTTAAGTCAAAAGCATTCAGATTTGGCCAAGTATTTTCATGATGAGGAATGGGTTGCAAAGCTGGCCTACTTATCAGATATATTTTCACTTATAAATGAATTAAATTTAAGTCTCCAAGGAACTTTGACTACTTTCTTCAATTTGTGTAATAAAATTGACGTATTTAAGAGAAAGTTAAAAATGTGGTTGAAGTGCACACAAGAGAATGATTATGACATGTTCCCTTCATTTTCTGAATTCTCAAATTCATCAGACTTAAATATGACAGAGATCACAAGGATTATTTTTGAGCACCTGGAAGGACTTTCTCAAGTCTTCAGTGACTGTTTTCCACCAGAACAAGACTTACGTTCAGGAAATTTGTGGATAATTAACCCTTTTATGAATCACCAAAATAATAATCTCACCGACTTCGAAGAAGAAAAGCTAACACAGCTATCTTCAGATTTAGGATTGCAATCAGTATTTAAATCAGTGTCTGTAACTCAATTTTGGATAAATGCAAAGGCAAGATACCCAGAACTCCATGAAAAGGCAATGAGATTTTTATTACCCTTTTCAACTGTTTATTTATGTGATGCTGCCTTTTCAGCTTTGACTGAGTCAAAACAAAGAAATCTGTCAGTTTCTGGCCCTGCCCTAAGACTTGCAGTCACATCTTTAATTCCAAGGATAGAAAAATTAGTGAAAGAGAAAGAGTAGCAACATGCACATTGCTTATCAGTGTCAATAATTTTGTGTTAAGTTTTGTATAAGTATCCTAAAAGATAATTTCCTAATGTGGATTTGTGTTTTTGGTGATTAAATGTTTTAATAATTTTTCCTTTTTTTTGTTGAGGAATTTAATAATTATGATTTTATAAATAATTATGTATCATTATAATCTAGGATAGAAAATGTGGTTATTTCATTAATAAATTTGGATTAGTGACAAAGACTGCAGGTAATGAGAGGCCCATTTTATAATGTAACAGCACAACTTGCATGTTAGAAACAGCTTGGCCTTGAGAAGCAAGTGGAACATTTCAGTCTTTCAGCCAGCCAGCTACTTAGCCCAGCAAGGCTGTGAGTAGATGGAAAACATAGATCTTTTTTTTTTTTTGAGACGGAGTTTTGCTCTTGTTGCCCAGGCTGGAGTGCAATGGTGAGATCTCAGCTCACCACAACCTCTGCCTGGTACAAGCGGTATCTCTGGTTCAAGAGATTCTCTTGCCTCAGCCTCCCAGGTAACTGGGGTTACAGGTGTGCGCCACCACACAGCTATTGTATTTTTTTTAGTAGAGACGGAGTTTCACCATGTTGGTGAGGTCAAACTCCTGACTTCAGGTGATCCACCTGCCTCGGACTTCCAAAGTACTGGGATTACAAGTGTGAGCCACCATGCCAGGCCAGAAAAGATAGATCTAAGCAGCTTGGGTAACAAGAAATGGAAGCAGCAGGGAGGGTTGAGACCCCTGCTTGGGGCCTCTCTGGCCCACTATACCAGGGCTTAGCAAACTTTTTAAATATAAAGAGCGAGATAGTAAATATTTTCAGCTTTGCAGTCCGTACTGTCACAACTACTCAATTCTGCAGATGCAGTGCAAAAGCAGCCATAGACGATATGCAGATGAGTGTGGCTGTGTTTAAATAAAACTTATTTGTGAACACTGAAATATGAATTTCATATAATTTTGATGTCACACAAGCTTCTTTAAAAAATGTTTTTATCATAAAAAGTGTAAACAAACCTTATTAGCTTGGGGGAAGGGGAGATGCATGGGAAAAAATCAGATAGCTAGCCAAATTTGGCCCATGGTTTGCCCATCCCAGCTCTAGAGATTTCCAGGTAAGAGCAGATGGGCCAGGAGTGGCTTTGTAGGGCTTTGTTCAGTGAAAGCCTCTCTATCCATCGCTGCAAGTATCGGAATTTTCAGACACCTTTCACATTTCAATCTCAGCTGAGAGAAATTAGAGGGAAAAGATATCTCAGGCAAAGACAGAAAAGAAACTTATTTAACTACTGGTTATTGATTTATTGCTTATAACTTTATAAATTAATTTACAAATAACTTTCTGAGCTCTTAACATGTGTAGGCACTGTCCTAGGCCTGTTATACAAACTCTGGAGAACTGAGTTATCCGCATATACAGAGGCAGATACTGAGGACGGTTGGGGTTGGATGACAGCCCAGATCCCACAGCTAGCGTGGCACAGGCAGGTACGAAGCCCTGGAGTCTTTTGATGGTAGCTGAGCCGCACCCAGACACCCACCCGTGTCTGCCCGCACTCCGTATTGGCTGAAAATCACTCCCTGAATCCAAAGGCGCCGGTTTAGTCAGTTACGAGCCAGTGGTCCTCGAGTATCCCCACCTGTGAGATGGGGGCGCCCTGCCCTAGTGCTGGAGCCTCGCGACCCCCTGGAGGGCGGGGTACGGGAGCTCTGGCGCGAGTCTTCCGGCTGCCCCGGGGAGGGAGGAAATGAGCCGGCGGCAGGGGCGGGTTTTCGGCGGGGCCAACCCTCGGACGGGCGAGCTCGGTGTCCCGCGGGGCGAGCGCAGCCATGGCGCTCCTGCTCTCGGTGCTGCGCGTGCTGCTGGGAGGCTTCTTCGCGCTCGTGGGGGCGGCCAAGCTCTCGGAGCAGATCTCAGCTCCAGTTTCGGAGCGGATGGTGAGCGGCGCGGGCGGGCGGCCGGGGATCGGGCCCGCGGCGGCGTGTGGTCCGCCCCGCCGCTCCCCGCCCCCGGCCCGGCGGGCCGTCTTCAGGCTTCCGAGGCTAAGCTGGAGGAGCTGGGGGAAAGCGCCTGGCTTTCGACTGAGGCGCGGGTCCTGCCTGGGGAGTTCCTCGAGTTCTCTGGACCTTCCCTAGACGGAAGGGGACAGAACCTCCCCTTCCTGCTGAGCATTGATGGCCCCAGGGAAAAGTCGAGCCTTAGGAGGTTCCCCGGGACCCTGGGGGTGGAAGATGCAGTGGAAAAACGACTGAGCTCCCTCCCTGCTCTCTTCTCCCTTTTCACCGTTTGCCTCAGTTCTTAGGAAGTTCGTGTGGCTGGGGTGTAGTAATCCTGGCTTTGCAGGGAAGGAAGCCCGCCCTGAAGGGCAAGTATATCTGCTAAAGGTTGTACATCTAGTCAGGAAGCGGGACGCAAACTAGACACTCCTAACTCGGAACCCAAGAGTCGTTTTCATGAAGACTGAGAGGGAAGCCCCGAGGTCATCTTTCAGCCTTCTGTCTAGTTCCAGATTCATGGGAAAGCTTTCATGTCCTGCTCACCAATCTCCCCAGTCCCTCAAAAGAGCCAGACTTGGAGACCCCTGCTGACCTCCCTCTCCAAGGCCTGGATACATCCTCAGAGACAGACGGCTTGGAGCTGCTTCTCTGCAGAGCTGAGGAAGGGAGGTAGAGCAGAGGAAGGGAGGTAGAGCTGAGGAGTGGGAACAGAAAAAAGTAACTCCGAAAGTCAGGATGAAGTTGTCATTTGGCTCAGGGGAGGACCTGCCTTGACAAGAAGAATCACTTTGAGCCCACCTAACCTTGCCCTTGTGTCTGCCTCGGTGGGATCCAGGACCCAACAAAGGAGACTGATTCAAGGTGGAATCTGTTTAATGAGCCCTTCCACCTCTGTCCCACCTCCAAGTATTCCCTGCACATCAACCTTAAGAGAAACCAGGCCAGGCACAAAGGAAAACCAGCCAAGCCCAGCTCCCTCCTCCTGGGATTTGGGGCTGGGTTGTAACCTCTTGACAGGTCTAGTGAGAAAATCAGTCTCTGTACCACTTGGAGCATGGATCCTGTTTCTTGATTCCAAAGCTCAGAGCTACAGGGCAGCCCTCTCCTCTCCAGGCTGACCTCAGGCCTGGGCCTGACCTAGAGTAGTAGTAGTTCTTTTGTCGGGGGAGTTAAGGGTACAGGCATAGATATGCTGTGGAGCATCTGGGCAGCACATCCCTGATGAGCATGGCTGACAGGCCTTCCTTGCCACCCCTAGAAAGCCCTGTTCGTGCAGTTTGCTGAGGTGTTCCCGCTGAAGGTGTTTGGCTACCAGCCAGATCCCCTGAGCTACCAAACAGCTGTGGGCTTCCTGGAACTGCTGGCTGGGCTGCTGCTGGTCACAGGCCCACCGATGCTGCAAGAGATCAGTAACTTGTTCTTGATTCTGCTCATGATGGGTAAGGGGGCCAACTGGCCTGAGAAAATGGGGTCTTCTGGGGGAGGATGATGGAAAGACCTGGGTGTTCCCCCGTACTGTTGTCACCCTTTTTTTCCTCTGGAATCAAGAGCACTTCTGCTCTACCACAGTTTCCTTGGTCTTCAGACTAGCACAGGTATTTTTTAAACTTAATGTGCTAAAACACTATCACATGTTAAGTGTACCTTCTACCTCCTCAATTCTAATGGCTGCATAGTATTCCCTTTCGAAGATGTATTGCAAGCTTAGCACCTCTGCCCCTTCCTCCACATGCCCACTCCTGGGATGAGGGGATGGGGCAGCAGCTGCCATTTGATGTGTGTCTGGCAGATTGGTGTAGAGAGCAGGGAAGCTGGGAAACCTTGAACAGGAAGGCAGAGAATTTCCCTAGAGAGTCCCCCTCCTAGAAGCTCTGCCCACAGGAACTGCTGATGTACAAAGACAGCTGCTGTTTCAAAGGTCAGATATCTTCAGGCTTTTCTGTATGCCCCGGCATCTGCCACCGCTACCAGGCTTGCTTCCATCTCTGCGCTTCTCTCATTTTCAGACCTTTCCCATAGCTCCAACCAACAGCCCCTGGGCTAATCCTTCCCTCCATCTTAATCCTGGTAGATGTAGGATTAAGAAAGGAGAAGGAGCTGGGCTCGGTGGCTCATGTTGGTAATCCCAGCACTTTGGGAGGCCAAGGTGGGTGGATCCCCTGAGGTCAGGAGTTCAAGACCAGCCTGACCAACATGATGAAACCCTGTCTCTACTAAAAATATAAAAATTAGCCGGGTGTGGTGTTGTAATTCCAGCTACTCAGGAAGGTGAGCTAGGAGAATCACTTGAACTCAGGAGGCAGAGGTTTCAGTGAGTCGAGATAGCACCATTGCCCTCCAGCCTGGGCGACAGAGCAAGACTCTGTCTCAAAAAAAAAAAAAAAAAAAAAAAAAAAGGATCAGGGAGAATTTGGCTGGGTCGTTTCTGTTTCTTTCTTGTCCTCTGAGAGGGGCAACTGTTGACACTGCTACTGTTGTTCAAGAGGCTTAAATTTCCTGGTCCTGCATTCTCCGGGAGGTCAGAGGTGAGTGCAGCTAGTTTTGGGAATGTGCGTTGGGAGTGGTAGGGGTGTTTAATAGGAGGGCTTGGGCTGAAGTGGGTCAGCCTAAACGGGAGAGCCCTGAGCTCCTGGATCTCCTGGGTTCTTCCAGGAAGCCTCAGGGACCTCACTTTCCATTCCAGGGGCCATCTTCACCTTGGCAGCTCTAAAAGAGTCACTAAGCACCTGCATCCCAGCCATCATCTGCCTGCTGTTCCTGCTGCTGCTGGATGTCGGCCAGCTCTTAGCCCAAACTAAGAAGGTGGTCAGACCCACTAGGAAGAAGACTCTAAGTACATTTGAGGAATCCTGGAAGTAGAGCATCTCTGCCTCTTTATGCCATGCAGCTGTCACAGCAGGAACATGGTAGAACACAGAGTCTATCATCTTGTTGCCAGTGTAATATCCAGGGTCAGCCAGTGCTGAAAGAGACATCTTGTCTACCTGGCCCTGCTTTCTCTTTTTAGCTTTACTACTCTTTTGTGAGGAGTACATGTTATATATACTAACATTCCTCATGTTATATGAAAATACAAAATAAGCAAAAAAGAAATTTAAATCAGCCAAAATTCTGATGCCCCAAATAACCACTTTTAATGCCTTGGTGTAACTATACCTCTGAACTTTTTTCTGTGCCTTTAAACAGATATATATATTTTTTAAATGAAAATGAAACCATATATCCTACTTTATTCCCTCCTTTTAAAACCTAATATACTATAAGACCATTTCATGTCTCTTTTGCCTCATTGTTAATGGCTGCATAGTACTCCATTGTAAGGAGTACTGTATTTACTCAACCCCCCGCCATGAGGAACATTTGGGTTATTCTCAATTTTTTGCTATAATAAGCCTCACAGTAAATCGCCTTTGCATACTTATTTTCTTCCCCTAGAAGTGAAGGTGCTGGTTAAAAAAATGTAGGTTTTTTGAACCTACTTGCATATTTTTAAGGGTTTTAATACATATTTAAGATGTACAAGTTCTGTATGGCAGAGCATAAGTATTTGCTTCTGCCTGTGCCCTTTGAGCCACATTAGAGATTCCCTCCCACTCCTTTTTTTCTCTGACACATTAGATTTGCAGAACTAACAGGCAGGCATTGAGTCATTCTATAGAACCTGAAATCAAGCTCTGGTGGTGACCTGTGGCACCCAGTCCAGTGCTCCTTGACACCTACATGGAAGTGGGGGACAGCCAACTCCATGAAATGCGAATGGTACAGCAGGGCCCAAAGCCTGGGAGGAATCCCAGAGGTCCTTGGGGGTAGGAAGGGTGCATATGTGTGACAGTTCTTGGGGAAAAAGTGGACAGTATGTTAGGGGACCCGCCATTATGCTGCCATCGTTGTCTTAGCTTGGCAGGGCTGTGGGCTTTTGGGAAGTGATATACCTCCCATAAGGGAACATAGTGAGAAACAGCTCACTTATTTATGCAAATATTCTAGCTATCAGCCTACAAATTGCTTTGAGGGTGTGAACAATGGCTTTTGGGAGGCCACAGGAGTGAAAGAAGTCCCTGTTACTCCATTTCATGTTCACTACAAAATGCTAATTCCCATTCTGACTAGTGTGAACCTCAGGCAAGGTGACACTCACAGTTGGATTTTTTTTTTCTTGTGTCTGAAAGCACAGTGGTGCAGTCTGCCTATAGTAAGGATAGATTACACATAAATAAATGGTAGTGTCAAAGCAATAAGGAAAACTTTTCTCTCATGTAAGAGGTCCAGAGATACCCGCTTCAGTTTCAATGTTGTTTAATTTGACTGCCTAATGATGGCATCAAGAATCAACATTCTTTAAACTTTCTGCTCTGCTGCTTTCAGTGTATTGGCTGTGTGAAATAGCTGCAGCAGCTCCAGACAGCATTTGCTATAATACTGAAAGGTGAAAAGAGAGGAAGGGTGCCTTAGAAGACCCTAGATTTTCCCACAGATCTCATTGGCCAGAATTATGTCCCATTTCCATTCCTAGACTAATCACTGGCAGGAGAATGGAATTCCCATGATGGACTTAGACTAAGATTTACTGGCCAGGCGCGGTGGCTCACACCTGTAATACCAGCACTTTGGTAGGCCGAGGTGGGCGGATCACCTGAGGTCGGGAGACCAGCCTGATCAACACGGAGAAACCCATCTCTACTAAAAATACAAAATTCACTGGGTGTGGTGGCACATGCCTGTAATTCCATCTACTTGGGAGGCTGAGGCGGGAGAATCACTTGAACCCGGGAGGTGGAGGTTGTGGTGAGACGAGATCACGCCATTACACTCCAGCCTGGGCAACAAAAGGAAAATTACATCTCAAAAAAAACAATTTACCCACACTGGTCAGCAAGGAAGAAGAGGGCATAGACAATGGTTTCTGTCACTTACTAGCTTATTTGCAATATTGCTCATTGATATTATTAAACATCGATTTATTTTACAGGTGAGAAAATGGATTTGGAAAGCTTAAGTGCCTGTGTATCAGACCTGGAACTAGACCTAAGGCCTAATTGATTCCAGAACCCAAACTTTCCACTGCAGCAGCTGCCAAAGCTGAAAATGGACAGGCATGGCACCCCTGCTCTGTTCAACCTGAGGGTAGAGGGGATGACCTGTGGTGTGATGAAATCTGCCCTGCTTTTCAGCATTTTCCCTCTGCTTGGATTTTTTTTTTTTTTCTTTTTTTCTTTTTTTTTTTGAGATGGGGTTTTGCCATGTTGGCCAGGCTGGTCTCGAATTCCTGAGCTCAGGTGATCCCCCTGCATCTGCCTTCCAAAGTGCTGGGATTACAGGCATTAGCCACCATGCCTGGTCTTGCCTGGAAGTTTTGAAGCCCCTAGGATCCTGGCCTTATACTTTCTCTACCCTTCCAGGGTGCCACCACCAGCCTGTCTCCTGCCAGGATGGACTTTGAGTAAAACCTCTTGCAGCTAGCATTAGATTGAGGGTGCCTGTTTACCAAGTCTGAGCCTGTAGGCTGATAAGCAGCCACGGGGCCCCCCAAGCTTAGCTGTAGGACTGCCCAGCAGCTGCAGGAAAGTCAGGGTGCTAGAGGAGTAGGCTGGCCAGCTGATGTGTACAAGCAGTTGGGATTGACAGCAGCAGGATGATCTTGAGCTCAGGCAGTGCCTTCTTAGTAGTGCAAGGAGAAGCCAGACCTCAGGAAATGTGCCCCCCCAAACTACAGCCTAAATCTAGGTCAGCTCAGCATGATGACGTTCAGTTTCCTGCCCTTCCTAATACGTTTTTATCTCCCTCCCTGTGCTGAAGGCCCTCCTGTCCTCTGATGACACTCCCTTCCCTTGGGGCCCTGGCTGCATCCCCACAAACCTAGCTCATAGCTGCCACAGGTGGGCTCCAGCCCTTCCAGCTGTTGGGCCTATTCTTCATGTTGTTTTTTGGGATTAGCTGGCTGATGAGAGGGTCTGGGATGTGTGGGTGGGAGGGAATTCTGCCCTGTCTCAGATCCTTAAAGTCAGGACCCCAGAGAGAGCTCCAGCAGCCATTATAGCAAGAGGTAAGAAAGGAACAGTCTGGGCCAGGCACAGTGACTCTGTAATCCTATAATCATGGCACACTGGGAGGCTGAGGCAGGTGGATCACGAGGTCAGGAGTTCCAGACCAGCCTGGCCAACATAGTGAAACCCTGTTTCCACTAAAAACACAAAAATTAGCCAGACGTGTTGGCGCATGCCTGTAGTCCCAGCTACTCGGGAGGCTGAGGCAGGAGAATTGCTTGAACCCTGGAGGCGGAGGTTGTGGTGAGCTGAGATCATGCCACTGCACTCCAGCCTAGGCAACAGACTGTCTTAAAAAAAAATAAAAATAAAAAAAGGAACAGTCTGGTAGGATGGCAGGGGATGGGTCAGAGTGGGGCTACAGCCATGAAGAACAGAACAGAGGAAATGGCGAAAGGAAATACACTTACCCAGGGTCTCAGAAGGGATTGGAGCCTGAAATGCTCAAAGGCAAAAATCCAAATTTTGGAAGAACTGAGTTTTAGGACCTCCTAAGGGTGTGTAAGTGTGTCACAAATAGTACCAGGACATTGATTTGTGCACTTACCTCCCTTGGGGAGAGGGTAGGAATATGCCCAGATGTTTCTGTGTTGTTTTGTGTGCCTGGGGTGTTTGTGTCTCTGACACTGTGTGTGCCTGTGTGCGTGTACACATTTATCTGTGTGCCACCTAGAAGGGAAGGGAGCTAACAGTAATGAAGTATCTCCCCAGTGACAGCCACAGGGCTCAGTTTTACTTATGTTTTCTCATAATCCTCCCAACAATCCTGTGAGGTAGGTATTTTAATCTCCATTTTACTGCAGCAAAGACAGGCTCAGTGAAGCTGAGTAATTTGCCCAAGGTCACATGGCAAATAGATGTGTGTACCTAGAATCTGCTAGATTGCTGGGCCTGTGCAGTTTTTGCTTTTCTGTCCAAAGTTTTGAGTCTGACCCAGGACTTCTTTGTGGTCAAAAAGTGACAGGGAGGAAACAGGCTGGGAAGGCTTGAGAGTGGCAGAACTTTTTCAGCCCACCCAAGGGTGCTGCAGGCAAGCGCTGGCGCAGCTCTCTAGGAGAGGACCAACGCAAGTCCGAGGTCCCTGTGCACAGGCCCGTCCTGTGGGTCACTGCATCCCAAGCCCATTCCTCCATCCATGCTTCTCGTCTGGGTGGCACAGGGACGGGGGGTTGGGACTTTTTCTGGAAGGGACTCTTTTATATTCCAGCCTGTTTCTCCAGAACTCCCTGTAGGCTTAGCCCTATGTGGGCTTATTGCACAGGGCTGTGCCCCAAAGTGTACAAACCATAATCCATCTGTGAGGGGGACCTGTACCCTCTCAGTCACCAAGGCTGGAAATTTCCAAGCTATCTAGGACTCCTGCCTCTTTCTCACTTCCCACAGCTTGTCACCAAAAACTCTGGAGTCCATCCCCTCCTCTCAGCAGCTAGCTGCTGGCCAGGTTCGGTCCTCATTCCCTCTCACATGGACTCTGCCTCTAGTGTCCCCTCCCAGCAAGTGATGAAGAAGAAATGGGGACTGGGGTGGGAGAAGACAGAATGGGTGCTGCCCTTGTGGCTAGCCTCCGCAGTAGTCTTTCTTCTGCTATTTCAAGGTCAGAGATGAACAGCAGTGCCGGGGACCTGGGTGTTGGCGACTGCAGCTCCTGGGATGATCCTGTTCGCTTCTTCATGGTGCTGGCGGCCTATGCCTTGGCGCCGGGCCTGGGGCTGCAACCCACATGGCTGCCCCGGCAGTGTTTGTCAGCAGCGGCGCCTGGGCCAGGCCCTGCGTCTCTACCTGCTCAGCCTGGCCCTGGCCAACGTGCTCTTCACACTCACTCTGCTGCCGTGGCTCACCTACTACCTGGGCCTGGCCCACGTGCCCCTCCCGGAGGCTGCCTGCCGCATGGCTGGGATGGCCTACCACGTGTCCACCTACCTGGCGGTGGCCTTCGTCAGAGCCGTCTTCTTGCGGGTGCTTGCGGCCTACGTGAGCCTGGTGCCAACGCTCTAGGCGCCCTCGGGCCTGGGCCCTGCTCCTGCCGGTCCCCGCTGGAGCATGGCCAAGACCATGGTCCTGGAGCTCCCGCTGGTCTTCGCCCTCTGTCTGGCGCCCTACCACCTGCTGCTGGCGCCCTGGGTGGCTGGGCGGGGCAGTGACGGAGACAGGTTTCACACCGTCGCCACCCTCGACGTCCTGCCCACCCTCAGCCTGGTGCTGCTGAGTCTCAACAGCTGCCTGGACCCGTTCATCTGCTGCTTTTTTGTGCACCACTTCTGCCAGGACTGCTGGGCACTGAGCTGCTGCCCTGGGAGGGGAGTGCCCAGGGTGCATGGGGCCTCCTTGGCCTCCTCCTAGAGACTTTTCTTCGGCCTCCCTGCCTGTTTCATCCCCCTGCCACCCTTCCAGTGGCATCCAGGGTGGAGAAACCTCTTTGGAAAGACCTAGATTCTGATGCTGATGCATACTACCACATACTACCCCTGTAGCTGTGAACCTCCAGGCTCATCTGGAGGGCATAGAACATTCTTTGTAACCCGAATGTTCCCAGGAAGTTGCCAGCTTTTGGATACAAATAATATACCATTGTGTTTTTTTTAAACCTCTTGAGATAAAACCCAAAGTCATCATGGCCTACAAGGCCCTGTCTGATTTGGCTCTCCCTTCTCTCTAGACCTTATCCCACCACCCCTGCTTCCCTGCAGGCAGTCACCTTCTCAGGCCCAGGAACATGCCAGTCTCCTACCCTTCACGGCCTTTGCACCAGACTTGGCCAGGAATGATCTCTGTTCCTCTCTTTCACTAGGGTAGTTCTTCTTCACCCTCGCTTCCTCTAAAATAACTCCTTATAGGGAAGGCTTTCTTGGCTGGCAACACACACATACACACACACACACACCAGCACGCATGGGGCTGAATCAGATCGGATTGCTCTTTTGTAGCTCTTTTCATAATTGTAATCAAGCAATTAATTGGGTTATGTGTTGTTGTTTTCTTTCTCTCTTGCCAGAATGTATTCATGTTGATCCATAAGAAATTATCATTTTTATAAGTCCCCAAAAGTTGAATATTGGCAATTTTATTTCCATCCAATTCAATAAATTCTGTGTTTACCTGGCTCACTGCTGTATCTCCTGTGGTTGGTACTGTGCCTTGCATATAATAAGAGCTCAGTGTATCAGATGAGTGAGTGAAACCTGAATATCATTAATTTAAATTGCTTAAGTACTCACTCAGACATTCCAGTCTCTGATAGCTTTTCCTCAAGTGTTTCTGAGATTCTCCAAGCTTGTCTTACCCGCTCCCTATTATGCATTCCTAGCCCAGTCCTGATGACTGTCTCCTTCTGCTGTTGCTGGATGCCTATAGTTCTGCCGTCACCTCCACCGTACCAAGACTTGGTGGTAACTAAGCTGGAGATCCAGCCTAATGGAGATCCAATCCTGCTGCCTCCCGACTCTTTCATGAGTGCCAGTCTGCCAGGAGCTCCAGCTACAAGTGCTTCCCCTTCTGTGCTTTGACAACTCCACAGTCTGCTTCTAATGGGAAAGGGGACCACTCTTCTCATCCACATTATTGGGCCCCACAGCAAGACTGCCTGGGTCTCAAGGAAATCAAGCTTAATGAGTGAAGAGCAAACACTCAGTTCATTTGGCCATGTCAGCCGGTCAGGAAGGATCCATCAGTCAGCCACCATGTCTTACCTGCCTTTAGGTCCTATGGCTGAGTTTGGCTTCAAAGGATACATTTGGTAAATTCCTTTTTTTCTTGGTGAATTACCTCTTACTGGTCCCTTATTTTTTCATTAACTTTTTTCTTTTCCATTTAAAAAGTAATATAGGTTCATAAAAGTAAATTCAAAGCAGTAGAGAAAAATGTAAGATAGGAAGTACTAGCCTGGGCAACATGGCAAAACCATGACTCTACAGAAAATACAAAAATTAGTGGGGCATGGTCCTAGCTACTCGGGAGACTGAAGTGGAAGGCTTGCTTGAGCCTAGGAGGTCGAGGCTGCAGTGAGCCATGATGGCGCCACTGCACTCCAGCCTTAGAGATGGAGGAGACCCTGTCTCAAAAAACAAATAAATAAAAAGAAAGTAAAAGTCCCCTAGTGATATCCGCTATTCACGGCTTCTCATGTGTGTTCTTTCCAGATGTTTTCTATTCCACTGCAAGCCCATATGTCATCAGTTTTCTTTAAAAACCTACAAATGGGACAGTATTGCAAGGTTCTTCTGCAATTTACTTTTCTCATTTTATCTTATACATTGTTCCCTATTAGCACATAGAGATCAATCTCATTTTTTCTTTTTCTTTTTCTTTTTTCTTTTTCTTTTTTTTGAGACAGAGTTTTGCTCTTGTTGCCCAGGCTGGAGTGCAATGGCGTGATCTCGGCTCACTGCAACCTCTGCCTCCCAGGTTCAAGCAATTCTCCTGCCTCAGCCTCCCGAGTAGCTGGGATTACAGGCATGTGCCACCACGCCCGGCTAATTTTGTATTTTTAGTAGAGACGGGGTTTCTCCATGTTGGTCAGGCTGGTCTTGAACTCCTGACCTCAGGTGATCCGCCTGCCTCTGCCTCCCAAAGTGCTGGGATTACAGGCATAAGCCACCACGCCTGGTCCTATCTCATTTTTTCAGTAGATACAGAATATTTATTTTACTCAATTTGTCGCCTACCGATGAGCATTTGTTTCCATTATTTTACGTTATAAACAATGCTTCAATGAATGTTGTTGTTCACAAACGTTTGTATACTTGTAAATCTATAGAATAAATTCCTGGCAATGAAACTGCTGTCATAGAGTATGTGTGTGCAAATGTTTAATGAGAGCAAATTGCCTTCAAGAATGTTGTACCAGGCACGGTGGCGCACACCTATAATCCCAGCACTTTGGGAGGCTGAGGCGGGTGGATCATGAGGTCAGGAATTCGAGACCAACCTGGCCAAGGTGGTGAAATCCCGTCTCTACTAAAAATACAAAAAAAATTAGCTAGGCATAGTGGCAGGCACCTGTAATCCCAGCTACTCAGGAGGCTGGGGTAGCTTGAACCTGCGGGGCAGAGGTTGCAGTGAGCCAAGATTGCACCACTGTTCTCTAGCCTGGCTGACAGAGCAAGAGGCCATCTCAAAAAAACAAAAACAAAAAACGCTACACCAATTATACACTGATCAAAAGCATGTCATGGGCTGGGCGTAGTGGTTCATGCCTGTAATCCCAGCACTTTGGGAGGATGAGGCGGATGGATCATGAGGTCAGGAGATCAAGACTATCCTGGCCAACATGGTGAAACCCCATCTCTACTAAAAAAAAAAAAAAAAAAAAAAAGAAAAAATGGTCCCTCACCAGCACTGCGCATTATCACCGGCCCCTTCCTGGGTCTGGACTTCTATTGGTGCCCTAGTTCCTCTAGATGTATCTGAATATATCAGCATTCTAACTGTGAGCATGGTTAATTTGTTTACTTCTCAGTCTCCTCCATAGCTATTTGAAACCTGACTGGGTCAAACTAAGATCTCATACTAGTCAAATCTTCGCTGTCTTGCTTGTTGACGTGATTAAATGAAAACCCAAATGCAAACTGGTAGGTCCTTAATAATTAATTCCCTCCCCTTCCTTGGGAATTGGGCTGTCTCATGCCATGCAGCGCTGACCAGCATCTCAGCCCAAGGCTAGGAGGCAGCCTGGCCCCACATCATGAATTCATTTGCTGTGGTGGAATGAGTTGCTCAGCCCCAGGGGCCATGCAAGGTTGGGTCTTTGAGAAATAACCTGGCATCCATCCACACTAGAGCCAGCTGAATCTCCTGAGGCAGAATTTGATTCTGCCTAAATAAAAAATAATTCCCTTTGGCCACATCCATCCCTGCAGTCTTGTACTATCATGCTTTTGATGTGACTTTTCCCCTAGTAAAGTAGTCGGTTTCCTTTGGGAAATGTCTAACTTAGTCTTTTGTGTCTGACCTGGGGAAAAAGAGCCTGAGAGTTGATTGCTTCTCAGAGGTCAGAGACGATGGAAAGAAGCCTCTGTCTAGAGTGACAGTGTGTGGGGATCCCCTCCTCCCTCTGCATCGACTCAGGGCAGGAGAAACGTTGGGTGAGGACCCAAAGGTGAAGAACCTAAGGGATGAGACAATAGACTGCCTTTTGCTAGCAGTCCTTTTGGACTCTCAGTCTTTATACTCATTTCAAACCTTCAAGAATTTGACCTACGATCCTTCCTCAGTCTAGAAAGGAGGAGAATGGAGTCCAGGTTGGTCAGTTTGGTTGAAGAAGAGAGCTTCCTTCCTCTAGGAAAAAAAAAAGAAAGGAGCTTGATTAGTTAAATGCTGGACACCCACTTTCTCCAAGGATTCAGGGAAAACTCCTCTGCAGCTATTCTCAGTAGCTACTAATTAGTCTGCCCCAGACCCCCTCACAGTCTTGCAGGGCCGGAAATACCCTATCCCTGCTCCTACCCACCCAGCCCACACCTTATGGCTATGAAGTGTAGACGTGGTCCAGGGAAGCTGCTCCTGGCACACAAAGAACAAAATTCCCTTTCTCTGCTGGACTGTACCCTTTTCCTCAGGTCAGTCACAGCCCAGGTCTCTGAACTCAGTCCAACCCAGTTCTTGACCTTGGCCAGGACTGGCCCACGTCCTTGGCTGTGCACACACCCACCTGGGCCCTTCCATCAGCCATGCATCCTCTATGAACTTGCCTGCTCCTGCTGGGGCCCTCACTTCCAGCCCCCGTGCCACCTGCTCCCCAGGCCTCTGTAGGGAGGCCTGTCAGACTCAAGCTTGATCTCTGACTTTGGGCCTCAAGGCGTTCTCTGCCACTGATTCTTTGCCTTGACATCTGTCTCCCGCTCCTCTGGCCCTAGGAGGGGGATAGTGTTTACCCTCTCTGGGTCCTGCAGATCTCCCTTGGGCTGCAGCTATCCTTTGCTGACCTTGAAACCAACTCCTTGAACTATATTCGAGCTTCAGGGACAGCAGCCTCCATTCTTTCTTGAACAACCATTCCTAGGCCTCTCCTAGGCCTGCCCTTTCTTGCCTTTGGTGTGGCATGTGCCAGTTGCCTAGCCCTAACAGGGAACTGTTGTCATTAAATCAGGCTTCCTCATCCCTCATTCTCAGTGCTCACCAGCCTAGTTCTGAAATGTACTTGTGGTTGGGATGCTGGGCTCACGTTGGCCCCTAGCATCCGTGGCAAGAGGATGAACGGTGGCCCACATACTCTATGTCTGTATACTTAAAAGTTATAAATCAAGCTAAAACATTGCTGAATAAAATGCATTTCATCCTTCTGCATTGACAAATCTACCTTTGTAATGACAAAATAGAAAAATATGTGGGAAGCTGTGGTTTTCAGGACGAAAGTAAGCAAGTTATCAAAGATGACTGCATTTAATTTTACATATTGTGTTTGAGCATTGTGTTTGGGTCATGTGTGATACATGATTATCACAGAAAATAGAAAATATTTGAATTTCATAATATAAATTACTATCATCCATAATGTGAGGGTTTTTTTTCACAATTTCTTCAAGCCATATTTATATTCATACAGTATTTCTTATTTCTTTTTCAAAATCTTCAATGATGGTCTATTAATTTAAAGAACAGAAATTTGCTATTGTATAATGACAGTTTGTTGTTAAATTTGTTTAAATCTCTCTTCAATCAGTTTATGCCTCAATCTGTAACAGTCAAAAACCAGTCTCTATAGCAATTAGTTCTGAGATTATTTGACTGTGAACTTATTGTCATGCAAACATTTTCCTTTCGTTGTTTTAATTGCCTTATATTTCATTGAAATTGAAATTGCACTTTGGTTGTATATTTCATATGCAGTTTTTTTCCAAACTAGAAAAACCATGTTCTAATACCTACAGAAATATATATATATTTTAATTTTAAAAGTAGAGTAGTTAAACTTACTTGTCTGTGTTGCTATAAAGGAATATCTGAGACTGAGTGATTTATAAAGAAAGAGGTTTATTTGGGTTACGATTCTGCTGCCTAGAAGGTTCAAGATAGGGCATCTGGTGAAAGCCTCAGGCTGCTTTCACTCATGGCTGCAGGTGAAGAGGAGCTGGCTGTGCAGATATCCCATGGTGAGTGGGGAAGCAAGAGAGAGAAGAAGGGAGGTGCCAGGGTCATTGTTAACAAGCGGCTCTTGCCGGAGCTAACAGAGGGAGAACTCACTCAGAATTGCAAGGACAGAGCCATGCCATTCTTGAGGGATTCCTCCCAGTGATCCAGACACCTTCCATTAGGCCCCACCTCCAACGTTGGGGATCAAATTTCAGCCGGAGACTTAGGAGGCAAACATACAAACTACAGCATTAGTCAATTGTTTATAAAAGCATTTACTAACATTTTAAATAGCAAGCAATAGTGCAAATCAACTAACAATAATACATCTCTAAAATTAATGTTTTTCCACCGAAGACCATAATTTGTTATTTGAGAATGGTAGCTGTTTCATTTAACTTTTTCAGTACACCTCATATCTTAAATAAATTCAATTTAATTTATTCAACAGCATTTAGGGGGATTGCCATACTGTGTCTGAGCGTAGTTCCGAGGTCAAATTTGATGTGTTTCATCCATATGTGCTGCCTTTGGGTATATCCAGAAAATATTGTGTATAATCTGAATTACACCCAAAAATGTCATCAGTATCAGCACAGTTGAAACCATGTCTTCACGGCCAAACAATACTTCTAGAATTTTGGCCAAAATTTTGCCTTGTATACCTTTCTTTGTTAGTCATATCACTATCATGACTGTAGGCTTATCATCAGCAATCCTTTAAATCATTGCTGACAATTGAAACCTGGGTTGGTTGGTTTGTTTTCAGATCCTCATTCAAATCAAGCTTGTACTTTGAGAATCTGATTTGTATAGGAGGTAGCACCCTAACACTGCACTCTGGTTGCAATAACCAAATAAAGCCAAATAAATTACAAAAAGCATATATTTAAGATACTGGAGAGCCGTGGAAGCAACAATGACTAGAATTGAAATTTAGACAGGGAGTATACCTTCTGAGTTGAGCTGATGGTCATGGGATGTTTTCTTCCTGGAAACATTTGCTTGTTCTGCATATGAACTGAATATTGGGCTTAATTCATACAGGGGGCTTCTACAATTGCAAGTAGTTAAGAGGGGCTGTTGTGAAAAGTTGGGGTCTCAAAAACCACAGATTGCTGGGCATGGTGGCTCACGCCTGTAATCCCAGCACTTTGGGAGGTCAAGGTGGAAGGATCACTTGAGGTCAGGAGTTCAAGACCAGCTTGGTCAACATGGTGAAACCCATCTCTGCTAAAAATACAAAAATTAGCCAGATCTGAGGGCAATGCCTGTTTCCCAGCTACTTGGGAGGCTGAGGCAGGAGAATTGCTTGAACCTGGGAGGCGGAGGTTGCAGTGAGCCGAGATCGTGCCATTGTACTCCAGCCTGGGAGACAAGAGCAAAACTCCATCTCAACAACACAGCTGGTTGTAACCGTAGGACATTTTCCAGGTCCTGAGACTGAGTGTGGAAGGCTGGGAAGCTAGGTTGAGAGCTTCTAAAAGCCAGAGTGAAATCCCCCCTACCTTGAGATGGTTAGAACACGAAGTCCAACCAGAGGAATGAGGTCTGATACAAAAACATGACCAGTATCCCCCTCAAAAAATTAGCCAGTTTAGGCCAGGCATGGTGGTTCATGCCTGTAATCTCAGCACTTTGGGAGGCCAAGGTGGGTGGATCACCTGAGGTCAGGAGTTTGAGACCAGCCTGGCCAACATGGCAAAACTCCGCCTCTATTAAAAATACAAAACTTAGCCAGGTGTGGTGGTGTGTGCCCATAATCCCAGCTACCCAGGAGACTGAGGCAGGAGAATTGCTGGAACCTGGGGGCAGAGGCTGCAGTGAGCCAAGATCATGTCACTGCACTCCAGCCTGGGCGACAGAGCAAGACTCTGTCTCAAAAATAAATAAATAAGTAGCCAGTTTATAGCTGCAAGGGTAAAGAGGAGCTTGGGAGAAAGGCTAAATTGCTGAGCTCAGAACCTTCAAAGGGCAGAATGGAATCTCCTGTAGGTCTAACAGGGCTGAGGAGACAGAGAGCTACAAGACTTTCAATCAAAAGCCTAAGAAGCCCCCACATGGAAACAGGAATGCATTGCAGGTGGACTGCATCATCTGTATATCATCTATCTATCTATCTATTATCTTTTTTTTTGACAGAATCTCATTCTGTTGCAGTGGTGTGATCTCAACTCACTGCAACCTCCACCTCCCAGGTTCAAGCAATTCAAGCGATTCTCCTGCCTCAGCATCCTGAGTTGAGACTGCAGGCATGCACCACCACGCCTGGCTAATTTTTGTATTTTTTATAGAGAGAGGGCTTCACCATGCTGGCCAGGCTGGTCTCAAACTCCTGGCCTCAAGAGATCCGCCCACCTCAGCCTCCCAAAGAGCTGGGATTACAAGCATGAGCCACCGCACCAAGCCACAGCCTCCATCATATTAAAACTGCAACCCAGCTCTGCCTCAGTTACTCCTGATTGGATTGAGGTGATTAGTCAGTTCCTCAGTTCCTCATTCTATCTGCCTAGAAGAGGAAAGGTGGAACTTGGTGGAAGATACCATGCAGAACCTCTTCAGATCTTTCAGATACAGGTCTCTGCAGCTGTTTTTAAATAAAAAGTCACTAGATATCCAAATAGGCAGGAAAATATGGCTGACAAGAGAATAGAGAAACAACAGAAACAGACCCATAAATGATCCAGATGTTGAAGAAATAAGACAACGACTGTAATTAGAGTAACTGTAATTAAGTAATTGTAGGCTGGGTGTAGTGGCTCACACCTATAATTCCAGCACTTTGGGAAGCCAAGGTGGGAGGATCACTTGAGCCCAGAGGTTCAAGACCAGCCTGGGCAATATGGTGAGATCCCTGTCTCTATGAAAAACGTTAAAAAAATTAGTTGAGTGTGGTGGTAGTACACACCTACGGCCCCAGCCACTCAGGAGGCTGAGGTGGGAGGATCACTTGAGCTGCGGTCACACAACTGCACTTCAGCCTGGGCAACAGAGAGAGACTACCTCAAAAAAAAAAAACAAAAAAACCCAAACTATAATTAAATAATTATAATATAATGATATGATAATTAAAGTGATTTTAAAATAGAAGAAAATATTAACAAATGAGTGAAAAAATGGATCTATTTTAACAATTAGAATTCATAAAAAGGAATAAAATTATTGATTTGAGGACTATAGATAAATAGGTAGGGTAACATTGGCAAGATGTGGGATTCTTTTATAATAGAATAACAGCTAATAAGCAGAATTTGATATTGTATAGTTTCTCTCAGTCCAAACCCTATAAAGTACAAGAAGTTAATCAACCTCTTGCTGGAAGCAAATCTATCAATAAACATTAGTAATTCATGTTACATGGTAAAATTTCACCAGAGATATCTGGGAAGAAGGAATCACTGGCATTTCAACACTGATGGAAACAAAGTAAGAAAAGTCTGCTATCAAATGTTTTATTGGCCTCAGCCACTCAGGAGGATGAGTGGTCCAGGACCTCCTGACATCCTGTAAGCTGCCAGAGCTTTTATCCAGGGGCATAAGAGGAAATTAGAGGTGGGATAGATTACCCTTGAACGCTCTAAGAACAGCAGCAGTTTTCAGGGACAAGGGGGAACCATAGGAGAAAACTATCTTTGTAAAAATGTCTATATGTCATTTTGATTTGAAAGAAAATGCAAAGTCTAATACTCTAATTAATTAAAATAATTTTGCTTGGATTGTCAAATTCTGCTTGGAAATTAAGGTGTGATGACAGTCTGGAATACAGATGGGAAAAAGCATGGGATCTGGAGTTAGAGAGACCTGGGATAAAATCTCAGCTCCATGGTGCTCCAGCTAGAGACTCTTAGCAAAATGTTGCCCTTCCACATGCCCAGTTTTTCCCAGGTGTAAAGGAGGAGGCAGCATCCATAAGGCATTTCATATAGTGCTTGGATATATCAGGTCAATTGGTACTGGTGATAATTCTTACAAATGGGATGCAACTGATATTTGGAGATAAAATGCTCATTATTTTGAAGATATTTTTTCACCTCCAGTTTCATGCTGGAATTTTTGTGTGTGTGTGTCTTGCTCTGTTGCCCAGGCTGGAATGCGGTGGTGTGATCACGGCTTACTGCCGTCTTGACCTCTTGGGCTCAAGCAATCCTCCCACCTCAGCCTCCCAAGTAAGATTTTGTTTTTAACCAGGAAGAAGTCAAATCCTTGAATGGACCAATAACAAGTTTTGAAATTGAGGCAGTAATTAATAGCCTACCAACCAAAAAAAGCCCAGGGCCAGATGGATTCACAGCTGAATTCTACCAGAGGTACAAAGAGAAGCTGGTACCATTCCTTCTGAAACTATTCCAAATAATAGGGAAAGAGGGACTCCTCTCTAACTCATTTTATGAGGCCAGAATCATCCTGATACCAAAACCTGGCAGAGAGACAACAATAAAAAATATTCCTGATGAACATTGATGTGAAAATCCTCAATAAAATACTGGCAAACTGAATCCAGCAGCACATCAAAAAGCTTATCCACCATGATCAAGTCAACTTCACCTGTGGGATGCAAAGCTGGTTCAACATATGCAAATCGATAAATGTAATCCATCGCATAAACAGAACCAATGACAAAACAACACATGATTATCTCAATAGATGCAGACAAGGCCTTCGATAAAATTCAACACCCCTCATGATAAAAACTCTCAGTAAACTAGGTATCAATGGAACGTAGCTCAAAATAATAAGAGTTATTTATGACAAACCCAGTCATACTGACTGGGTAAAAGCTGAAAGCATTCCCTTTGAAAACCCGCACAAGATAAGGATGCTGTCTCTCACCACTCCTATTTAACATAGTATTGGAAGTTCTGGCCAAGGCAATCAGGCAAGAGAAAGACATAAAGTGTATTCAAATAGGAAGAGAGGAAGTCAAATTGTCTCTGTTTGCAGACAACATGATTGTATGTTTAGAAAACCCCATTGTCTCAGCCCATAATCTCCTTAAGTTGATAAGCAACTTCAGCAAAGTCTCAATACAAAATCAATGTGCAAAAATCACAAGCATTCCTATACACAAATAATAAAGAGCCAAATCATGAGTGAACTTCCGTTCACAATTGCCACAAAAAGAAATAAAATACCTAGGAATACAACTTACAAGGGCTGTGAAGGACCTCTTCAAGGAGAGCTACAAACCAGATTTGCTTCTATGGTTCTGTAGAAATAAAATACAATATAATTGAATATGAAATGTGGCATCGAAACACTGGTCACATGCTCAGGACACAGCCTGAAACTATACATCAACTTCTGAATATTGAAGTGGAAATCCGAATATGTGAAAATGTATTTACATTTATGTATTTTTTTCCAAAGCAAAACAGAGAAGATAGACTGTAACAATGAGCAGAAGCTAATTAGCAGCACAAATGTCAGAAGTGGAGACGTTTGAGATTCTGTGCTATAATTTATTTTCTGCATTGTGAATTTTAACTAAAACAAGAGGCTGTGCTGAAAAAATAGATTCCTCTGGCTAATTCAGGGGAATGGCCATTCTGAAAAGCCTGCTGTTATCACAAGGTGGGACAAACTTACGCAAATGGGAACAGCAGTTTATATTCCCTGCTAAAGGAAATGCTTACAGATTTCCATTGCAAATGGAACAGAGAATGTTGTTTGCCAGAAAGGTCCTCTTCTAATACTACTTCTTGGCAAGGACTGTGGCAATGACTGGTCAGAGTTGGGCTTCCAAACCGAGCCTACAGCTCATCTTTGTCTGAACTCCCCAGGTATCATCATTTGCCAAGAAAACAAAAAATAAGACTGAGTTTCTCCTTTTTCCTTAAAAAAAAAAAAAAAAAAAAAGGGACCAAATGGACATCTAGAACTGAAAAATACAGTATCTGAAATTAGGAATTCCTTGAATGGATTTCAGAGAGAATTTGATGGGATAATAAAATTAGCCAACTTGAAGACAGATCATTGGAAAATGTCCAAACAGAATGTAAAGAGAATTAAGAATAAATTTATTTATTTGTTTATATATTTTATATTTATTTATTTACTGAGACGGTCTCACTCTGGCCTCCAAGCTGGAGTGCAGTGGTGCAATCACAGCTCACTGCAGCTCTGATCTCCTGGCTCAGGTGATCCTCCCACTTCAGCCTCTTTTTGCAGCTGAGACTATAGGTGTGAGCTACCATGCCCAGCTAATTTTTTTAAACTTTTACTTTAGGTTTGGGGGTACATGTGAAGGTTGTTATATAGGTAAACTCATGTCATAGGGGTTTGTTGTACAGATTATTTCATCATCCAGGTATTAAGCCTAGTATTCAATATTGGCTAATTTTTTGGATAGACAAGTTTGGTCATGCTGTTCAGGCTGTTCTCCAACTCCTGGCCTCAAGTGATCTGCCTGCTTCGGCCTCCTAAAGTGCTGGGATTACAGGTGTGAGACACCATGCCAGGCCAAGTATAATTAAAAAAAAGATCATAAAAGATGTGGGATCAATCAAAATGCCAATATGCTTGTAAATGTAGTGCCAGAAGAGAGGAGAGAGGGGGTAGAGGGCATATTTAAAGAAATGAAAGCCAAGAACTTTTCAAAACTGATGAAAGACATTGCTATGGTTTAATATGCTTTGTCTTCCAAAATGTATGTATTGAAGACCTAGTTCCCAGTGTAACAGAGTTGAGAGCTGGTGGGACCTTTAAGAGGTGTTTGGGTCATGGAGACTCCGCATTAGCAGCTGTCTCAGGACTGGATCCGTTATGATGAGAGTGGCTTGTTTTTTTTTTTTTTTTTTTGAGACGGAGTTTCGCTCTTGTTACCCAGGCTGGAGTGCAATGGCCCGATCTCGGCTCACTGCAACCTCCGCCTCCTGGGTTCAGGCAATTCTCCTGCCTCGGCCTCCTGAGTAGCTGGGATTACAGGCACGTGCCACCATGCCCAGCTAATTTTTTGTATTTTTAGTAGAGACGGGGTTTCACCATGTTGACCAGGATGGTCTTGATCTCTTGACCTCGTGATCCACCCTCCTCGGCCTCCCAAAGTGCTGGGATTACAGGTGTAGCCACCGCGCCTGGCCTTGTTTTTGTTTTTGTTTTTGAGATGGAGTCTCACTCTGCTGCCCAGGCTGGACTACAGTGGTACGATCTCAGCTCACTGCAACCTCTGGCTCTGGAGTAGCTGGGATTATAGGCATGAGCCACCATGCCCGGCTAAGTTTTGTACTTTTAGTAGAGACAGGGTTTCACCATGTTGACCAGTCTGGTCTCAAACTCCTGACCTCAAGTAATCTGCCCACCTCAGCTTCCCAAAGTGCTGGGATTACAGGCGTGAGCCACTGCGCCCGGTCGAGAGTGGCTGGTTACAGAGTGAGGCTGTCCCTCGTGTTTGGTCTCTTCACATGCATTCATTTCCCATTCTGCTTTTCTGCCATGTTAGGAAAAAGCGATATGAAAGCCCTTGCTGGAAGCAATATACTGTTTATAATATAGTGTAAAACATCCTTTCTATGTTTTATTTTCAACCTTTCTTCCTCATTTTATGTAAAGTGAATCTCATAAAAAGCAAATAGTTGGTTTTTGTTTTTTATCTAATGAGACCAACATTATCTCTTAATTTGATTGTTCAGTTCATTTACATTTAGTGTAATTACTAATTTGCTTTGGTTTAAATCTACCATCTTGCTATTTGTTTTCTCTTCTCACCTTTTTTGTTCTTTTATATATATATTTTTGACTTCTTTTGAATTAATCAGATATTCTTAATTTTTTTTACTTCTATTAACTCTTTTGTTATACATTCTTTTATAATTTCTTCAATGTTTACCCTAGAGATTACAATATGCATTCTTGACTTAATATGGTCTACCTTAGTTTTTATTGTATTACCGATCTATTAATGAAGACTATTATCAGCTCTGAAATTTTTTTTATTTCACCTTTATTTATTTACGTATTTAGAGACAGAGTCTCACCCTGTTAGCCAGGCTGAAGTGCAGTGGTGTGATCATTGTCCAATCCCACCCAAAATCCTGGGCAGGAACAATCCCCCTGCCTCAGCCTCCTGAGCAGCTGGGACTACAGGTATGTGTTATCCCCCTCTCTAATTTTTAAATTTTTATAGAGATGGGGTCTTGCTATATTTCCCAGGTTGATCTTGAACTCCTGGCCTCAAGTGATCCTCCTGCCTCAGCCTCCCAGAATGTTGGGATTACAGAGATGAACCGTCTCACCTGACCTCTTTACCTTTATTTTTGAAGAATCTTTTCTAGGTTGCCAGTTTTGCCCCCCTCAACACTTTAAAGATGTCATTATATTGTCTTTAGGTTTGCCTATTTTCTTTGGAAAAATATTTGTCAATCTCATTGTTCCTTTGACTGAAATGTGTCTTTTCTTCTGTGTAATTTTAAAATTTCCCACTGTCTTTGGATTTCAGCTGTGTGACTATTGTGTGCCTATGAGGGTTTAGTTTGGTTGCTTGGTGCAACAAAGAAAGAAAAAGAAATAAATATTAGAAAGATTGGAAATGAAGAAATAAAACTATCAATACTTGTAGATAATTGTGTACAAATCCAAAGTATCAACTATTAGAATTTAAAAATGAATTTACCATGGTCACTGGATACAAGATCAATGTGCAAAAACAATGGTATGTCCATATTGAAGCAAACAATAGGAAATAAAATAAAATAGTATCAGTCACTATAGTGTATGTACTCATACACACAAACACACACACAAATCCTATGAACAAAGCCAATGAAAGTTGTTCTTGACTTACAAACTGCAAGCTACAAAATATTTAGATATTCTTAAAGAATATTTATGTAGGGCCGGGCGCGGTGGCTCAAGCCTGTAATCCCAGCACTTTGGGAGGCCGAGGCGGGTGGATCACGAGGTCAAGAGATCGAGACCATCCTGGTCAACATGGTGAAACCCCGTCTCTACTAAAAAAAATACAAAAAATTAGCTGGGCATGGTGGCATGTGCCTGTAATCCCAGCTACTAAGGAGGTTGAGGCAGGAGAATTGCCTGAACCCAGGAGACGGAGGTTGCGGTGAGCCGAGATCGCGCCATTGCACTCCAGCCTGGGTAACAAGAGCGAAACTCCATCTCAAAAAAAAAAAAAAAAAAAAAAAGAATATTTATGTAAATGAAAGGATATACCACTCTTATTAATTGCAAGTCTCAATGTTTTTGAAATGACAGTGTTCCTCAAATTGATCCATAGATTTAACACAATCTCAGTAATGATCCAAACATGGTTATTGTTGTGAAAATCGACAAGCTGATTCTAAAATTTCTGTAGAAATAAAAAGGACCCAGACTAGCCAAGGCAGTCTTGATAGAAAAACTAATTTGGAATACTTACACTTCCAGATATAAAGACATATATATATACATTTAATTTATTTCTTATTTGGACCTCAAGAAAGAAACATATTTTTAAATTTAATGCTTGATTCAATTTGCGAATATTTGTTGTAGACTTTGTGTTAATATTCATCAGGTATGTTGACCAATAGCTTTCTGAGATGTCTTTGTATGACCTTGGTAACACAGTAATGCTGATCTTATAAACAAGTTGGGAAGTGTTCTTATCTATTTTCTGAAAACATTTTCTGTAGAAGGTGTTTGATGTCTCTAGGGTGCCCCAGTTCTCCCCATTTTTTCTCTTGTTCAGACGGAGAAACACAGAGTGACTTGACTGCTCTGTGCCCTTGCCAGCTGCATGTTTTATCATGCAGGCTTCAACCCAAACCTGGGCCTTGAATATTCCCAGACACTGATAAACTTGGTTAGCTTGTTGCCTGAAATACACATTGCTAAACATGTAGAAAAAAGTAGCTCTCACTCTGAGCCAAAGTCCTTAAACCCTCATGTCAACTCCATAACCTGATCCCCTCCTTGCAGATATTGTTTGGCAGAACCTCTTTCTCTCACCGTTGAATGGAATGATTGCTGCATCAGGCTGTAAGTTGCCCTAATACATGTTTTGGACTGATCACTCTGGTGTTTAGTGCTTCTGTCTTTGGAATCCAAACCAGCCCCATGTCCGGAAGGTCTGGAGCAGGCCCTTGCAGGAATTCCCCTGCCATCGCTTTTGGGGAAACTCTAGCTATGGGTTCAGCTAGATGGAACAATGATAGAAGTCACCAGAATTCATCTGGGTTGAGAATTTTCTCTGTGCTAAGGTATTTAATTAGAAAATCATTTTTTTTTTTTTTTTTAAAATGGGATCTCACTTTGTTGCTCAAGCTGGAGTGCAGTGTTGCAATCATGGCTCACTGCAGCCTCGCCCTCCCAGCCTCAAGTGATGCTCCCACCTCACCCTCCTGAGTAGCTGGGACCACAGGCGTGTGCCAACTGGCTAATTTTTTTTATTCCTTTATAGCAATGAGGTCTCCCTGTGTTGCCTGGGCTGGTCTTAAACTCAAGTGCTCCTCCCACCTCAGCCTCCCAAAGCCCTGGGATTACAGGTGTGAGCCACTGTGTCTGGCCCAATTTCTTCAAGAATATAGAGCTATGGAAGTTTTCTATTTTTTCTCCAGTCAGTATTAACTATTTGTTTCTTCCATGGAATTTGTCAGTTATGTCCAAATTGTTGAATTTATTAGGTAAAGTTGCCATAAAATTATCTTATGATTTTAATCCCTGTAGGATCATGACGTTTACCCTTTCATATTTGACATCAATAAATTTTGTCTTCTTTTTACTTGATTAATTAAAGGTTTAAAAATATTATTGACCTTTTAAAGAACAGCTTTGACCAGGCACAGTGGCTGTAATCCTGGCATTTTGGGAAGCTGAGGCCGGCAGATCAACTGAGGTCAGGAGTTCGAGACAAGCCTGGCCAAAATGGCGAAATCCTGTCTCTACTAAAAATACAAAAATTGGCCTCACATGGTGGCAGGCGCCTATAATCCCAGCTACTCAGGAGGCTGAAGCAGGAGAATCACTCGAACTGTAGGGGAGGAGGTTGCAGTGAACCGAGATTGCACCATTGCACTCCAGCCTGGACAAAAGAGCAAAACTTTGTCTCAAAAAAAGAAAAAAAAAAAAAAAAAGAAAAGAACAACTTTAAGTTTCATTAAGCCCCTGCATTCCAGCCTCGGCAACAGAGCTAGACTCCCTCTCAGGGGAAAAAAAAATATATACATTCTTTGCTAAGCACTACTTTAGCCACACCCTTATACATTTTGATACGTTGTACCTTCATTTTTATTCAGTTTTAAATATTTTCTAATTTCTCTTGTGATATTTTCTTTGACCATGAATTATTTAGAACTATGTTGTTTAATTTCCTAGACATGGGTTATTTCCACATACAGCTGTTTTTTACTTTTAATTTAATTTTATTATGGCCAGAGAATACATTCTGTATAATTGAAATCCTTTTGAATTTATTGAGATTTATTTTGTGGCTCAGTGTATGGTCTATTTTGGTGTACGTTCTCTGTGCACTTGAGAAAAATGTTTATTCTTCTGTGTCAGTAGAGTGTTCTATTACTGTCAATTAGGTCAGGTTGGTTGATAATTTTCAAGTCTTCTACATATTAACTGATTTTTGTCTCCTTGTTCTATCAATTACTGAGAGAGGAGTATGGAAATTTCTAACTTTGATTGCAGATGTGTCTGTTGTTTTTCTCTTCTCTTAGTTTTTGCTTTATGCTGCTTAAAGCTCTTTCATTAGACGAATGTACATTTAGAGTTATTATGCCCTTTTGTTTAATTGACTCCTTACTCTTATGAAATGTAGCTCTTTATCTCTGGTAATAGTCCTTGTTTTGAAGTCTTCTTTGGCAGATAAAAATATAGTCACGTCACTGTATTTTGGTGCATGCTGTATCTTTTCAATCCTTTTACTTTTAGCTTAGCCTTTCCTTTTTTTTTTTTTTTTTTTTTTTTTTTTTGAGACAGGGTCTTGCTTTCTGCAGTGCAGTGGTGTGATCTCAGTTCACTGCAACATTCACCTCCAGGGTTCAAGTGATTCTTGTTCCTCAGCCTCCCAAGTAGCTGAGACTACAGGTGCCACACCATGTATGGCTAACTTTTGTATTTTTAGTAGAGATGGGATTTTGCCTCGTTGACCAGGCTGGTCTCAAGCTCCTAGCTTTAAGTGATCCGCTCACCTTGGCCTCCCAAAGTGTTGGAATTACAGGCATGAGCCACTGCACCGGGCATGGACAATTGGCTGGGCTCGGTGGCTCATGCCTGTAATCCCAGAAGGCTGAGGTGGGAGGATCACTTGAGGCCAGGAGTTCAAGACCAGCCTGAGCAACATGACAAAATTCATCTTTACAAAAATACAAAAACTAGCTAGGTGTTATAGCATGTGCCTATAGTCCCAGCTACTTGGGAGGCTGGGAGGCTGGGAGGCTGAAGTGGGTTGAGGCTGCAGTGAGCCATGATTATGCCATGCACTCCATCTTGGATGACCAAACTCTAATAAATAAATAAGTATGGCTCTCGCCTGTAATCCTAGCACTTTGGGAGGCCGAGATGGGCAGATTACCTGAGTTCAGCAGGTTGAGACCACCCTGGGCAATATGGCAAAACCCCATCTCTACTAAAAATACAATAAATAAATAAATAAATATAGCAGGGCATGGTGGTCCCTGCCTGTAGTTGCAGCTACTCAGGAGGCTGAGACATGAAAATCGCTTGAACCCAGGAGACGGAGGTTGCAGTGAACCAAAATCACACCCACTGCATTCCAGCCTGGGTGACAGAGCAAGACCCTGTCTCCAAAAACAAATAAACAAATAAAATAAAAATAAAATGGACAACCTCTGCTGCTTTACTGGAGTGTTTTGACTATTTACAGTTCATGTAATTATTGACATGGTTGGTTTTAAATTTACCGTCTTGCTTTTTTATTCCTATTTCTCCCATCTCTGTTTACTTTACCCTCTTTTCCCATTTTCTTTTGAAGTGAGTATTTTAAAATTCTTAATCTCCACTACTGACTACTTAGCTATATTCTTTGTTTATTTAGTGGTTGTTCTAGGATTTACAATATATATATTTCAACTTATTTCTACTAACTTCCAATCAATATTATGCTATTTCACATTTCACATATTATGTGAGAACCTCACAAGAGTATACTTCTGTGCCCTCCCTCCCATCCTTTGTGCTCGTGTTGCCATGCAATTTATTTCTACATCTACTATAAACTCCAATGACAAATTATCATTTTCCTTTAAATATCAATTTTTTAAAATTGTGGCAGAAAAAAACCGCATAGCATACAATTTACCTTCCCAACAATTTCCAAGTGAAAACTACAATATTGTCAGCTACATGCACTTTGTTCTGCAACAAATCCCCAGAACCTCCCTATTCTGCGTGACTGAAACTCTCCATCCGCTGAACAATAACTCCCCATGTCCCCTCTGTCAATTATGGTTTACAGACCTTAAAAAATAATAAAAATGTTTTCATAGTCACTGTTTCCAGCACTTTTCATTCTTTTGTGTAGATCCATGTTTTCATCTGGGATCATTTTTCTTCTACCTTAAGAATTTCCTTTAATATCTCTGCAAGTGCAAGCCTGGTGACTATGAATTATCTCAGTTTATTTTGGTCTGAAAAAAACTTTAGCTTCTCTTGATTTTCAAAACAGCATTATTGAAGTGTAATTTACATACCATAAGATTCGCTCATTTGTCTTCATTTTATAAGAGTATCTTCTCTGAATACAAAATTTTAAGTTGATGGAGTTTTTTTGTTTTTCTTTTCCTTTCAGTACTTTCAAGATGTTATTCCTTGTCTTCTGGAACTTGCTTTGTTTCTGATAAGAAATTTGCTTCCATTCTTATTTGTGTTTTTCTTATTCATATTTGGTGTTTTGCCCTGATTGCTGTTAATATTTTCCCTTGATCACCACTTTTTAGGAATTTAAGTATAATGTGCTCTTACATGCTTTTTTTTTTTTTTTTGGTGTTTATGCTGTTCTGGGTTCTTTGGACTTTGTGGATCAACGACTTTAGAGGTTTCACCAAATTTAGACAAGTTTTGGATTCTTTCTTAAAACAATATTCTGCCTTCCTCCTCCTGCTTTTCTGTGACTCCAATTACAAATATGTTCAACCACTTGAAATTGTTTTATTGAGTCTCTGTTTATTTTTCCCACTCTTTTTTCCCCTCTATTCTTCATTTTGAATATTTTTTATTGTGTCACTGATTTTTTGTCTCCAGTTTCTAATTTGCTAATAATTCCATCCAGTGATTTTTTTTTCATGTTGTATTTTTCATGGACGTTCCATTTAGTTATTTTATTTTTATTTATGTATTTATTTATTTATTTTGAAACGAGTCTCACTTGGTTGCCCAGGCTGGAGTGCAGTGTCATGATTCTGGTTTACTGTAACCTCTGCCTCCCAGGTTCAAGCAATTCTCCTGCCTCAGCCCCCCAAGTAGTTGAGATTACAGGTGCCACAACCACACTCAGCTAATTTTTGTATTTTTAGTAAAGACGGGGTTTCACCATGTTTGCCAGACTGGTCTTAAACTCCTGACCTCAGGTGATCAGGTGATCCACCTGCCTTGGCCTCCCAAAGTGCTGGGATTACAGGTGTGAGCCACTGCACCTGGCCTAGTTATTTTTAAATCTTCCATTTATTTTTTCATCATATTCATGTTTTTCTTCAAATTCCTGAATGTATTAAACATATCGATGATAGCTATTTTGTTTTCTAATTCCATAACCTTTCTCATTTCTGATGTTTGTTTTTATTTGCTATTTTTTTGTTTGTTTGTTTATGGATAACATTTTGCTGTTTCTTGGTGTATCTGTTATGTTTGGGTTGGATGTTGGGCAATGTGAAATGTATGTTACAGAATTTTAGTGTCTTTCTCCAAAGAGCTTTGGGCTTTGTCCTGCGAGGCAGCTAAGTTACTTTAAGATCATATTGATCCTCTTGATATTGAGGATGGAGCCTTGCTTTTAAGTTTTTTGAGAGCTGGTCTGAAATAGTCTCTGCTCTACAGATTTGTTGTTTGTCTGTTTGTTTTGAAGCAGTCTCCTTCTGTCACCCAGACAGTCTGGAGCGCAGTGGTACCCATCTTGGCAACCTCCGACTCCCGGGTTCAAGTGATTCTCTTGCCTCAGCCTTCTGAGTAGCTGGGACTACAAGCATGCACCACCACACCCGGCTAAGCTTTGTATTTTTAGTAGAGACAGGGTTTCGTCGTGTTGGCCAGGCTGGTCTCAAACTCCTGGCCTCAAGTGATCTGCCCATCTTGGCCTCCCAAAGTGCTGGGATTACCGGCTTGAACCACCGTGCTCTGCCAACTCTCCAGATAACTTTGCCCTACTACTAATATAAGACCCTCTGGTCTTTACTAAATGCCAAGGATGTTCAATGAGGACTCTTCACCGGCTGGGCAGAGCTTGAATGTCTCCTAATCTTGTGTGAGCTTGGATAAATTTCCTCCTTACTACTCTCTACATGTTCTTTGTCTAGCTTTGTGGTGTTCACCCTTTCATGCATGGCTTAGACCCCTAAACAGATTTCTGAAGCTCCTTTTGTGTAGAATTCTTCTTGTTTATAACTTTTCCCTGCTACTTGCAACTACCATAGGCTCCATGAGTGCCAATTTCTGTTCTCAACTAAACAAGACTTCTATACTCTGCTGGGATCTGTTATCCTGCACCATGGTCCAGAATGTACCCTCAAGCAGAAAGTTTAGGACTCATAGGGCTTACTATGCTTATTTTCCTTTTCTCAGGTTCACAGTTCTGTACTATTTGTCTGATGTATGAAAAAATTCTTTCTTATATTTTGTCATATTTCCTAGTTATTTCAGTAGAAGAATAAGTCAGCATGGGCCCTATTACTCCATCATTGCCCAAAGCGAAAGTCAAGACACGTATTGCTTTAAGAGTGTATAATTGATTAAAGAATAGACAAATAGCCCATGGAACAGAATAGAGAGGAAGAAGCAGACCCCCACATGTACTGTCCTCTGATTTAGAACTAAAATGCTACTGCAATTTAGTGGGAGAAGATCTCTCTTTTTTTTTTTTTTTTGAGACAAAGTCTCACTCTGTTGCCCAGGCTGGAGTACAGTGGCACAATCTTGGCTCACTGCAACCTCCGCCTCCCAGGTTCAGGCAATTCTTCTGCCTCAGCCTCCTGAGTAGCTGGGAGTACAGGCCTGTGCCACCACACCCAGCTAATTTTTGTATTTTTAGTAGAGATGAGGTTTCACCATGTTGGTCAGGCTGGTCTAGAACTCCTGACCTCGCGATCTACCCGCCTTGGCCTCCCAAAGTGTTGGGATTACAGGCGTGAGCCATCATGCCCAGCCGAAGATCTCTTTTAAATAAATGATAGAGAAAAAAAAAATGAACCATATCCCTACCTTACATCACCCATATAAATTAATTGGGGATGGAGCATAGATGCATGTGTAAAAGAATAAAGCTTTCAAAACAAACCATGGGAGAATATCTTTACAACCTTCAGGTTGGCAAAGATTTCTTAAACAGGACATAAGAATAACTAAAAGAAAGACTCGTAATTGACTTCATTAAAATAAAAAAAAAACTTCTCAATAAATCACAAAATTAAGAGAGTATACAGGCAAACCACAAATTGTGAGAGAATTTTTACAATACATATTTTGGAAAAAGAATTCATAGCTGGACTATATCATGAGCCTTTTCAGAGCAATTTCTTAAAGAGACTGACAACTCAAGTTTCAAAAAGTTAAAAAACTTGGACAGGCATTTCACAAAAGAAGATATCCAAATGGCTAATAAACATTTTTCTATAAGTGTTGGGTGTCATTATCTATCAAGAACAGGCAAATTAAAACTACCATGAGATACCACCTCATATTCATCTAATTTTAGAATGGCTAAAGTGAATAGAGTGACAATTCTAAGAGTTGACAAAGATATAGAGAAACTAGGAGTCTCATATATTGCTATGGGAGTGTAAATTTCCATAAACATTTTAGAAAACTACTTGGCAGCATCTACTAAAGCTAAGCAAATATATAATGTATGACTGGGCAACTCAGCTCCAGGGCTGACTACATACCCAAGAGAAATGAATACATATGTCCACTAAAAGATATGTATATAGCATATTCATAGGAGCATTAATAATAATAGCCCTGAATTTGAAGTGAACCAAATGTTAATCAATAGTAGAATGAATACATTATGGTATAGTTATATCTGGAATACTACACAGCAATGACAAAGAATTAACTGCATTCAATAACGTGGGTGAACCTCACAGACATAAAGTTGAGCAAAAAAAAGACACAAGAGGTTGGGCGTGTAGCTCATGCCTGCAATTCCAGCACTTTGGGAGGCCAAAGCAGGCAGATCACCTGAGGTTGGGAGTTCAAGACCAGCTTGACAAACATGGAGAAACCCTGTCTCTACTAAAAATACAAAAAAATTAGCTGGGCATGGTGGCGCATGCCTGTAATCCCAGCTACTCGTGAGGCTGAGGTAGGAGAATCACTTGAACTGGGGAGGTGGAGGTTGTGGTGAACTGAGATCATGCCATTGCACTCCAGCTTGGGAAACAAAAGCAAAACTCTGTCTCAAAAAAAAAAAAAAAAGATAAAAGAAAAAAAGAAGAAGACACGAAAAATTACCCTCTTTGGGCTTCTTTTTATGTAAAGTATAAGTAAAACTATTCTATGATGATGGAGTTCGGAATAGTGATAATATTTCTTGAGGGATATTAGCTGGTACAGTGCATAAGGGAGACATTTTGGGGTATTGAAAATTTCTTTATTTTTATCTGATGGCAATTACATATGTAACAATGGATCTGTACACTCAAGATTTGTACACCTTGTTGCCTATCAATTACATCCCAATTTTTAAAAATCTTGTACTTCTTACAGCAAGCATTAAACTAGTGATGTGCTAATTATTTCTGACTTCCATATTTTCTTCTGGTAGTTCACACTATATATATTAAAGTTAGTTGTTCAACATGACTCTGGTTTCTGCACAATCTAGTTGAATGGAGTAATAGTTACATTTTGAAATTTTATATATACAGTGGTTCCTTGGTATCCATGGGAGACTGGTTCCAGGACCCCCTTGGATGCCAAAATCTGCAAATGCTCAAGTCCCTGATATTACATGGCATAGTATTTGCATATAACCTATGCACGTCCTCCCGTATACTTTAAATCATCTCCAGATTACTTACAATATCTAATACAATGTAAATGTTATCTAAATAATTGTTATATTGTTTTTTTTTTTTTTTTTTTTTTTTTTTTT
>NW_022437002.1:6932110-6945373 GCF_009761245.1 Sapajus apella | reverse complement strand
TGTGTGTGTGTGTGTGTGTGTGTGTGTGTGTGTGTGTGTGTGAGAGAGAGAGAGAGACAGAGAGAGACAGAGAGAGACAGAGAGAGAGAGAGAGAGGTAAGTCCCTCCAAAGCACAGGGACCAGAGATAGACTCCTTTTGCCTCAATTCAAAGAGGCTACTGGCTGGGTTCATCTGTCTTTTTTTTCCCCTAACACCTGTTGTAAATATCCCAATATTGAGAGCACTCCTCATTTCAAATATTTAGTTCTGTTGTCCCTATAGGAAACAGTGGCTAACATTTACTGAGTGTTTCCTATGTGTCAGGCATTGTTCTAAGCATTTTACATTTATTTACTCATTAACTCAGTATTTACTCATAAGAATTCTATAAGTCTGGATGCAGTGGCTTATGCCCATAATCCCAGCACTTTGGGAAGCTGAGGCGGGTAGATCACCTGAGGACAGAAGTTTGAGACCATCCTGGCCAACATGGCAAAACCCTATCTCTAATAAAAATTAAAAAATTAGCTGGGTACTGGTGGCTCATGCCTGTTATCCCAGCACTTTGGGAGGTTGAGGCTGGTGGATCGCTACCTCCTGGAGTTCGAGACCAGTCTGGCCAACAATGGCAAAACCCCGTCTCCACTAAAAATACAAAAATTAGCTGGGTATGGTGGTGCATGCCTGTAATCCCAGCTACTTGGGAGGCTGAGGCAGGAGAATTGCTTGAACCCAGGAGGTGGGGGTTGTGGTGAGCTGAGATCGCATCATTGCACTCCAGCTTGGGCAACAAGAGCGAAACTGTCTTAAAAAAAAAAAAAAAGGAATTCTGTAAAGTAGGTACCATGATCATCCCAATTTTACAGATGAGGAGACTGGGGAGATAGAGGTTAAGCAAGTTACCTAAAGCATTGAAACATCCCAAGAATGTGAATACTTTGGTATTAAAATTTTCTCTCTTAAGTTTGGGAAAAGCACAAAAATGTGCTTGTCATTAAATCTACCTATCCAGTCCCAACATTTCCTTGGAGTTCTAATCCCATAATTCCAGCTGAGTACTAGAAATATTATTATTGTTATTATTATTATTATTATTGAGACAGAGTCTCGCTTTGTCACCCAGGCTGAAGTGCAGTGGCACGATCTCCGCTCATTGCAACCTCCGCCTCCTGGGTTCAAGGGATTCTCTTGCCTCAGCCTCCCGAATAGCTGGGACTACAGGTGTGTGCCACCACGCCCAGCTAATTTTTTGTATTTTTAGCAAAGACAGGCTTCACAGCATTAGCCAGGATGGTCTTGATCTACTGACCTTGTGATCCACCCATCTTGGCTTCCCAAAGTGCTGGGATTACAGGCATAAGCCACCACGCCTGGCCTAGAAATTTTATTTTGTGTATTCCATAGGTATCAACTCATGGCCAAAATCAAACTCGTAATTTTCTCCTCTGTATCTCCTTTCCCTCCTGTGTTTCTTATTTTAGTGAATTTCACCACAATCTGCTCAGTCAGCCAAGGCAAACTCTGGGATGATCTTGGCCCTTCTTTCTCGTGCCACTGAGTCCTTCTTATTCGAACATACACATTAATACTGATAATGCTCTGTTTCTTGATCAGGGTTGGTGACAGGCATATGTTTACTTTGTGACATAGTCATTAAATTGTACGTTTATAATGTATGCACCGTATGTAGATATATATACATCTGTATACATATATAATACACTTGCAATTTAATAAAACTATTTACATTTAAAAATTTAATTCATTAAAAATGAAAAATGTACTTTAAAAACGTACCTCTAAAACTACTTTAAATTATATAAATGTAACAGAATACCACGGTTAGATACCAATCGGGGCTCAGGTCTTTTGGAGAGAGGTTAGGCAAATCCTCTTCCACTTGGTATCCATTTGCATTTATGATTTACACAAGGCCTGAGTCATCTCTGAAGAGAAGTCCTGACTTTTTTTTTCAGTCATATACAAATATGGCTATGGACTGGGGGTGACCCCAACAGAAGCCAGAGGGCAGGGAAGGAGATCACAAGTCAGTGAGGGAGAACTCACTATAAATAGGAATTGGGCACATTAACCAACTCTAGCAATAGATCCTAAGTAACGGAATGGAGTGCTGGTTCCAGGTACAAGACAGAGACTGATACTGGGAATAGTTTCAATTTGTTCACGCTGGTGGTAGATATGCATCCTGGGAGACATGGGTTATGAGTCTGAGTTGAAAGAATGAAACTGCTGATCTCTAAAACATGATGAGGTTCAGTCAACCTTACTATGATCCCCTCCTCTCTTCCACTGAGTACTCCTCAAAGGGAGCATCTCTTTCTTCCTTCCAAGGAGCAAAACCACAAACTTTCTGTCTTGAATGCAATGCAGCCTCCAAGTTCCATGGCCTTCAGGCTACAGCTGAATTCCCACTCCACCTGCATGCTGCATGGCTGATATCCTGCTTCATTGGTTCCTGGTGGTGATGGTGGTGATAACATCAGCAGGAATGGAGTTGCAGCAGGAGTTTGACTCTTGTGAAATCATTAGGGCCTGAGGTTATGGAGTCCCTGCCTGGATGTCCACGGCAATGAGAAAAAGAGCCATATAACTAACAGCTCAAGCAATTTTACTGCAGGACTTCTCCAACTGAGCATAACACAGAAAAATCATTCTCTCCATTTCACAAGAGATAACTTTAATCTCAGACATCAAGCCAAAGCAGCAGCGTTTCAATTCACTAACAATGGCACACGGCAATGATTAGAGTCAACTGCCAGTGTGGAGAGACCCTTCCCTGAATGGTTGGGTTCTGAGTATGCAGATTTATGATTTCGTTAGCCATGGCCTAAAGCCTCCACATTTTGCTTGCTTGCAAAAACTCTAGGTTAGCCGGGCGTGGTGGCTCATGCCAGTAGTCCCAGCACTTTGGGAGACTGAGGCGGACGGATCACCTGAGCTTGGGAGTTTGAGACCAGCCTGGGCAACATGATGAAACCCCGTCTCTATAAAAAATACAAAAATTAGCTGGTGGTGGTGGTGTGCACCTGTTGTCTCAGCTACTCGGGAGGCTGAGGCAGAATTGCTTGAGCCTGGGAGGAGGAGGTTGCAGTGAGTTGAGATTGTGCCATTGCACTTCAGCCTGGGTGACAGAGCAAGACCATATGTGTGTATATATGTGTGTGTATATATATATATATATGTGTGTGTATATATATATATATATGTGTATATATATATATAAAATCTCGGCCTGAGGAGAGGGATGTCACAGCATGAAGCTGCAGCTGCCGCCAAGGCTTCTGTAAGGTCTCTCTTTTTTTTTTTTTTTTTTGAGACGGAGTCTCGATCTTGTTACCCAGGCTGGAGTGCAATGGCGCAATCTCGGCTCACCGCAACCTCCGTCTCCTGGGTTCAGGCAATTCTCCTGCCTCAGCCTCCTGAGTAGATGGGATTACAGGCACGTGCCACCATGCCCAGCTAATTTTTTGTATTTTTTTTTAGTAGAGACGGGGTTTCACCATGTTGACCAGGATGGTCTCGATCTCTTGACCTCGTGATCCACCCGCCTCGGCCTCCCAAAGTGCTGGGATTACAGGCTTGAGCCACCGCGCCCGGCCTTGCAAGGTCTCAAAGCCAGGCTGCAGCCATGTCCTACTGCTGGCAGGAAGGGAAGGATTGAATCACATTTGTAACCAAAGAAGACCATGAAACTCCAAGCAATGCAGAATTGATGGCTGATGACCCAATGATCCGTACGAGGTGCATGGATTGATATTGCCAAATGGAAACATTTACTGGAACTGCCCGTGCCTTGGGGGAATGGCCAGTGGCTCCTGTGGGGAACAGTTCAAGTCGGCCTTTTCCTGCTTTCACTACAGTAAGGAGGAGATCAAGGGGTCAGACTGTGTAGACCAGTTCCGGGCCATGCAGGAATGCATGCAGAAATACCCAGACCTCTATCCCCAAGAGGATGAGGATGAGGAAGAGGAATAAAAGAAGAAGCCAGCAGAACAAGTAGAAGAAACAGCTCCCTCTGAGCCCACTGCAACCAAAGAAGAGGAGGGGTCAAGTTAATGAAGGCCACAAGGCACTGGGCTCCAGTCCTTCCACTTCAGTGATATGGACCTTTTGCAGATGCCTTTTAGTCGCCTTTCAAGAAAGTGTCTTTCCCTCTGTTGTCCTGTGCACTGTAATATACAAAATAACTTATTTTGATGATCAGGGGTCTTGGCCTCTTGACATATACACTGAAAAAAATGGGGGTTGTATGTGTGTCCTACCTAAACCTGTAGCTGCCACTTTGAATTCTCTTCTCAGATTACCCTGAATTTTGCCACTTTTAAGTAATGTGCTGAATAAGTTCAGCAACTAAAAACCATTACCCAGGAACGTTTCTTGTGAGTGAGCTGATTTATTCTGATTCATTATATTCTTCTTCGTAGATTTTATACCCCTTGGGGAAATAATACAAGTAATAGAAACAAAAACATCTTATCTTAAAAACGCTGGGGTGGGGCCATATCTACTAGCAGAGGCCAGATGGTTAGATACAATGTCTGCAAACCCATCTTGACCTTGAGTATGTGAAGGGGACTGTGCTTCTTCATGATCCATTTTGGTTTCCATGTTGGCATTGAGCTCCTGGTTTTCTGTGTTTGGATGATGAAGATTTGGACCTTCCTGTTCATAGTCCCTTTCTAAGTGAAGGGAGAGGCTGCTTTGCTGTTCCTCATTAATCCGGAAAGCCCTGGTTAGGGGCCCATGTTCACACCGCCTCTCAGTCTGGTCAGGTGCAATGTTCTTGAGAGGTAGGGACCTAATTATTACCAGAGTAGCAGCAAGAGAGGAAATGTTGTGAATTAAGTATTCAATTAAAAGGAAACATGATTTCTAATAAATAAATAAATAAATAAATAAAATTTAAAAATCTCAGAAAGTTTGAGATTTTTGCTTATTTTTATGAAATTTTTAATTTTTATTTTTTAGACAGGGTCTCACTATGTTGTCCAGTCTGGAGTTCAGTGGCTATTGACAGGCATGATCAATATTGCACTAAAGCCTCAAACTCCTGGGCTCAAGCTATCCTCTTGCTTCAACCTTCTGAGTAGCTGGGATTACTTGGAAGTAGGCCCTGCACCCAAACCTTTGTGAGATTTTATAATATATCTCAGAATGAAGGTCTAGGATGCAAGAAATAATAAAAAGAAAATAGTAAATATGGGATAAATAGGGTCAAGCATGGTGGGTCACACCTATAATCCCAGCATTTTAGGAGGTTAAGGCAGGAGGATTGCTTGAGTCCAGGAGTTGGGCACCAACCTGGGAAGCATAGTAAGACCTCATTGCTACAAAAGATAAACAAAAATTCTCTGGGCATGGTGGTATGTGCCTGTGGTCACGGCCACCTGGGAGGCTGAGGTGGGGATCGCTTGAGCCTGGGTGGAAGAGGCTGCAGTGAACTGAGATTGTGCCACTGCACTCCAGCCTCGGTGACAGAGCAAGACACCCTGTCTCAAAAAAAGAAAAAAGGCTAAATATAAGTAGACCTTGAGTGTATAAAACTGTAATAATGAGGTCTAGTGGGGTTTTCAAAGATAGAATTAAAACATATGGCAATTGTGTGTGTGTGTGTGTGCGCGCGTCTGTCTGTGTGTGCGTGTGTGTGTGTGCATCTGTGTGTGTGCGTGTGCGTGTGTAGGTATATATAGAGAGACAGGAAAGAATAGAGTTACAATGTCTAAGTTTTTTGTATTTTGGAGTCTGATTAACTTCAGACTTTGATAGGTATATATGTCAAAATTTCTAGAGCAATCATTAAAAGAATAGGAAGAATGTATAAATTCCAAAGTAGTTGTAGGAAATTTGAAATAAGAGACTCTCAAGGGAAGTGGGAATCCAAGTACCATTTCAGAATGATTAAACTGTGTGGGGAACTATCCCACACAGTTGATGAAGTTGATGATACAGGCATAGACCTCATAAGTTGTGATAGCTTAGATCATATATATATATAATCTGAGCTATGTATGTGTGTGTGTGTGTGTGTGTGTGTGTAACCCACTAGACCTAATTATTGTGTATGTGTGTGTGCGTGTGTGTATTTCCACACACAGTCTCACTCTGTCACCCAGGCTGGACTACAGTGGTGCGATCATGGCTCATTACAGCCTCGACCTCAACCTCCCAGGCTCAAGCAACCCCCCTACTTCAGCCTCCATGTAGCTGGGGCTACAGGTGCATGCTGCCACGCCTGGCTAATTTTTTAATTTATTTATAGTGGAGATGAGGACTTGCTTTCTTGCCTGGGCTGGTCTCAAACTCCTGGGCTCAAGTGATCTGCCCACCTCAGCCTCCCAAAGTGCTGGGATGACAGGTGTGAGCCACTGTGCCTGGCCTGGATTTCCTTTTAATTATTCTACTTGAAATTTGTTGGGCATCTGTAGCTTGATATCTTCATTGGTTCTGGAAAATCATCAGTACTTGTCTCTCTGCATATTGCTCCTGCCCCATCCTTTCCCTCTTTTTTGGGGGGCTTCCTATGAGATGTACCTTAGGCTGTCTCATATTCCCTTCTTAACCTGTCTCTCACAGCTTTCTCTCTCTAGGATGCTTTTTGAGTATATTTTTCAGCTGTCTCTTCCTGTTAATTAATTCTATTAGCACCTGCTTCCAGTCGGCTGTTCAACCGATTTATTGAGTTTTATATTTCAGTTATATTTTTCACTTCTAGCTGCTCCATTTAGGTCCTTTTTTCTTATTTGCTTGGTCATTCTTTAAAATTTTCTGTTTTCTGCTCATATTTTGTCTTTTATTTTTTAATGAATTTAAGATACACAGAATTGGATAAATTATAATTATTGGTTTATGGTTCATTGTTATCACTGCATATGAACCTCTTATTTGTGAATGAGTGTATATCTGTAGGTATTTGTAAAAGAATGTAACGAATGCCTATAATACCATCACCCAACCCAAGAGCTACAAAAGCAGCCTCCCTGATTCTCCCCTATCCTACAACTCTGCCTCCTCCTTTCCAAATTTGTGATTTACATTCTGTTTGTTTTTATAGTTTTATCAAATATATGTGTGGCCTAAATATTCAGTTTTAGTCACTTTGTGGTATATACAATCTTCTGGGACTTTGCAAAAAAGCATCAACATTATATTAACTTAGATTTATTCATATTTTTGCATGCCGTATATAATATTTCATTGTATGACTATTCTACGATTATTCTATCCATTCTTCTGTTAGTGGGCATTTGGCTGTTTCTAGTTTTCTTTTCCCTACCACAAATGATCTTGCTATGAATATTCTTGTATCTGTCTCTTGATTAAATATAAGCAGAAGTTCCATTGGGTACATATTAATAACTAGGGGGGAAATGCTAGGTTGTAAGTGTATGTGAGATTAGTAGCCGGCCAGTACACATCAGCAGAACTATTGGTTAGCGTCGGTTTGGCTGAATCTGTTCTGCTTGGTCATCCCCTTGTGGTACTGGCTGTTAAAACTTTGAGTGCTGTCCTTGAGGGACTATGAATGGCAAACTTTGCAAGCCAAATGATTTAAAAATGATTATTCCAACCTATACAGCACCAAAAATGTGTAAGAAATCCAGTTGATTCACATTCTGTCCAACACTTGAGCACTTGAGATTGTCAGATTTCTTAATTTTTGCCAATCTGATGAGTGCAAATTGGCCTCTCATTCTGGTCTTCATTTGCATTTCCCTGGTTACTAATACATTTGAGCATATCCTCAAGTGTGTATCTGCTATATGTGTTTTCTCTGAGAAATTCCTCTTCTGTATCTTGCTCATGTATCATGTATTTTTCTATTTGATTGCCTTTTTCTTATTGGTTTGAAGGAGCTCATATTAAAAACTAAAAGAAATCTTAGATGCTGATTCTTGGTCAGTTATATATGTTACAAATATCCTCTCCCCTTTTATAGTTTGTCTTTTCACTTTCTTTAAGATGATATATGAATAGAAGTTCCTAACTTTAATATATAGTCAAAGATATCCAGCTTTTCTTTCCTAGATAGTGCTTTTTTTTCCCAACTTGTTTAAGAAAATCTTCTTAATCCAAGGTCAAAAAGACATTTACCTATACTTCTGTGATGGTTATTTTACGTGTTAACTCGAGTGGGTCATGGAGTGCCCAGATACTTGGTTAAACATTATTTCTGTGTGTGTTTGTGAGATTGTTTCCGAATTAGATTAACATTTAAATTGCAGACTGAGAAAGCAGATCACCCTCCCCAGTGTGGATGGACCTCATCCAGTTCATTGAAGCCCTGAGTAGAATGAAAAAGCTGAACAAGAAAGTATTATTTTTCTTTGCTTGACTGTCTTCAAGCTGGGACATCAGTTCTTCTCCTGTCTTTGGACTTGAACTGGAACTCTGCTATTAGCCTCTGGGTCTCCAGCTTGCCTACTGCAGATCTTGAGACTTCTCAGCTTCCGTAATTGTGTGAGCCAGTTCCTTATACTCATCTATCTATCTGTCTGTCTACGTATGGATCTGTGCATCTATCTATCTATCTATATCTATCTATCTATCTAGCCATTCATCCATCCATCCATCTATACACACACACACACACACACACACACACACTCACACACACACACACCCTTGTTGGTTCTGTTTGTCAAAAGAACCCAGACAAATGCAACTTAAAAAAATTTTTTTTTTGAGATAGTCTCCCGCTGTTGCCCAGGGTTGAGTGCAGTGACATGATTTTGGTTCACTGGAACATCCACCTCCTGGGTTCAAGTGATTCTCATGCCTCAGCCTCCCGAGTAGCTGGGATGACAGATGCACGCCATCACGTCCGGGTAATTTTTGTATTTTTAGTAGAGACGGGGTTTCATCATGTTGGCCAGGCTGGTCTCAAACTCCTGGCCTCAAGTATTTCACCTGCCTCGGCCTCCCAAAATGCCGAGATTACAGGCGCGAGCCACTGTGCCTGGCTGCAACTTCTGTTAAGAGTTTTGCATTCGACATTTAAATCATTAACCCAATCCAACTGGAGATAAATTGTGTATTGTATGAAGTAGGAATTCAATTAATTACTTTTCCAAATGGGTAATCCTTTTTCCTCCTTTTCCCACTTATCTGCCATGCCACCTCTGTTACACATCTAAGTTCCGTACATAAATGTTTTTGAGCTCTCTAGTCTCTTGTACTGATCATGTTGTCTCTCTGAGCCAGCACCACATGGTCTTGATGCTACATCTTTTTAATAAGTCCTGATTCTGATAAGGCAAATAACACCTCTTTATTCTTCTTCAGAAGTGTTTAGGTTAATTAATGAGATCTCCTAGTACCCAGTTTGGAGCTTTTAATACCATTTTTGAATTAAAAGCACTCTGAATCTTTGAAAAAATGGTTACCTTGTACAAAAAAAAATGCACAGAATGAGTTGAAATACTTTCTTGTATTAAAAAGCAAGGAAATTACCAAATATGAGCTTGTGAAGGACCCAGCAGCCAATTTAAAGGGGCTACCTTTGGTCAAATTTGGGAAAAATAGAGCGTAATAAAAGAATACTTTCAATTGATTAAAATATACCAAACATGTTTAAATTCATGAGTTCATTATCTTACCAAAGGTTGGGCACAGTGGCTCATGCCTGTAATCCCAGCTCTTTGGGAGGCTGAGGCAGGTGGATTATTGAGGCCAGGAGTTCGAGACCAGCCTGGGCAAAATGGGAAAACCCTGTCTCTACAAAAAAATACAAAAATTAGCTGGGGGCATTGGCATGTGCCTGTGGTCCTAGCTATTCTGGAGACTCAGGCGGGAGGAGCATCTGAGCATGGGAGGTTGAGACTTCAGTGAGTTGTAATAAGTGCCACTGTACTCCAGCCTGGGTGACAGAGTGAGAACCTGTTTCAAAAAAAAAAAGTATAATTTTACCAAAAAACCCCCACAAAACCCTCATCGTTCACCTTTGTAATATGCAAGGGAACCAAATTATTACTTTTATTTTATTTTTATTGAGTTAAAAAAAGACAAATACTACAGTACATCCCAAAAGCATAGATCTTAATGTACAACCTAATGTATAATCTTACATGTATTGATTGATGAAAATTTATATTTATGTATATGTCTATGTAACCATTACTCAAAAGATATATATCTACTAATGGAAATATACAACACTACTAATGAAATCTTGCCCCAAAATTGAACCTGTGTCTGATCAAACCTCTAAAACTAGTTACAAATTTACAAGAAATATAGGGGATAGAGAAATATGATGGAACTCCAGAGGCAAAATCCAAACTGGGAAATTCTCAGGATAAACAATCTGGTTTCTTCAACAAATACAATTGCTGGAATTAAAAAAAAGAAGGAGGGAATCTATAGATTTAAAAAGACTTAAGTGGCCTGGGAGCCATGGCTCATGCCTGTAATCCCAGCACTTTGGGAGGCCGAGGTGGGTGGATCATTCGGGGTCAGGAGTTTGAGACCAGCCTGGCCAACATGGTGAACCCCATCTCTATGAATAGTACAAAATAAGCTGGGTGTGATGATGCATGCCTGTAATCCCAGCTACTTGGGAGGCTGAGGTGGGAGAATTGCTTGAACCCAGGCGGTAGAGGTTGCAGTGAGCTGAGATCGTGCCAGTGCACTTCAGCCTGGGCAACAGAGCAACACTCCATCTCAAAAAAAAAAAAAGAAAAAAAGAAAGAAAGAAAATATAAATTAAAATTGGCTAAGAGTTTATAATCATTGCATCTGGGTAACAAACACATGGGGAGGTATTTTTCTATTCTGTTTAAAAAATATGTTTGAAATTTGCCATAATAAAAAGTAAAAAAAATGTAACAGTTCTTGGTTCTTCACTTTTTCATACTAATTTTAGAATCAGTTTATCAAATTGCATGTATTTTGATTGAAATTGGATTGAATCTAGGGATTAATATTGGAAGAACTGACATCATTGCAAATTAAAAGTTTTTAATCCATGAATGTGAAATCTCCCTCCATTTATTAAGTCTTTTAAAATGACTTCCAGTAAAAATTTGTAATTCTATTTCTCTTTTATTAGATTTATTATTAAATATATAACTTTTGTAATGACCGTAAGTGATATACTTTGAAAAAATTATGTTTCATTATTGCGCAAATATAAACATGCAAATGACTTTTGTACATTGATACTTTATCCAGACTCCTTGCTAAATACAAGTACTCCTAATACTTTGTTTAGATTCTTTTTTATTTTCTAGGTAAGTTATCATGTCATCTGAAAATAATGATAGTTTTATTTGTTTCTTTTTTAATTCTAATATGCATGCACCTAATAAAAAGCATTAAAATATATAAAGAAAATTTGATAGGGCTACAATAGACAAGAGGCAGACAAATCTTCCACCATGGGGGTTGATTTCAACGCATTTTAAAAAGTTGTTGATAGGTCAAACAGATAGAAATTTAGTAAATGTGTTGAAGATATGAACAATAAAATCGAAAGACAGAGGCTTAACCTATACATAATTCTGTTTCTTACAGCCAGAGACTACAAAATTTTCTCCAGAATTGTCTTAGTTGTCCAATTGCTGCAGAAACTTGGTAGTGTAAAACAACCACAGCATTTATTATTTCTCAGTTTCTGTGGGTCAGGAATTTGGGAGTGGCTTAGTTGGGTGGTTTTGGCTTAAGATTTCTCATGAAATTCAGAGAGAGCTTGTCAGGAGCTGCAGTCATCTGGTGGCTTGACTGGAGCTGAAGGATCTGCTGATAAACTCACTCACATAATCACGAGGTTGGTGCTAATGGCTGGAAGTGATGCAGGACAAGGTGGCGCTTAGCCCAGGAGGGTCCTTGGCTTCCCCCAGGAAAGAATTCAAGGGTGAACTGTGGTGTTAGATGGCAACTTCTATTGAAGTGGCCATGCACAGTAGCAGCAGAGGTGCTACTCCTTGCAGAGCAGGGCTACCCCGTAGGCAGAGTGCCCAGAGTTGCCGCTCAGAGGCAGCTCTGCACTCATATTTATGCCTACTTTTAATTACATGCAAATTAAGGGACACTGTACACAGAAATTTCTAGGAAAAGGGTGTTAACTTCTGGATTCATTGCCAGGTCAGGTCAATGCCAAGGAAAGGGGCAGTAACATCTGGGTATTGCCATAGCAATGGTAAACTGACATGGCACCCTGGGTGGGCATGTCTTATAGAAAGCTGCTTCTGTCCCAGCCCTGTTTTAGCTAGTTGTCTATTTGGTCCCATGTCTCACCTCTGGGGTTGAGTCCCACCACTTACCTCAGAAGGAGGGCTAAGTTCCTCCCCATGTAGGTCTGCTTGAGTGTCTTCATGACATGGCAGCTGGCTTCCCAGAGTTAGATATTGAGCTACTTCAGACAGCAAGGTGAAAGCTGCAATGTGTTTTATGATCTAGTCTCAGGAGTCATACACGGTCATTTCCGCAAATTCTATTGCTTGTACATGTTAGCTCTATTATCCAATGTGGGAGGAGGCTACCCAAGGCCATACACACAATGAGGTGAGAGTAATTGAAGCCACCTTAGAGACTGAGAGTTGTGAGCACACATGGAACATTTAGAAACCTCAAACAGATACTAGTCACAGAGCAAGTTTCAACAAACTTCAAAGAATAAGTACCACACAAGCAAGATTCTTTGATCACAATTCATTTAAGTTAGAAGTTAATAACAAAAATGTAAACTAAATATTACTATCTGGAAATGAAAAATACACTTCCAAATAACTCATAGGTCAAAAAAGAAATCATAATATGAATTTAAAAACACTTAGGCACCCCCCACCATGCCCAGCTAATTTTTATATTTTTAGTAGAGGTGGGGGTTTCACCATGTTGGCCAGGCTGGTCTCAAACTTCTGACGTCAAATGATTCACCCACCTCAGCCTCCTAAAGTGCTAAGATTACGGGGCTGAGCCACCACACCTGATCTAATTCTTTAAATGATTAAAATATGGACAAACCTCTGGCAATGTGAATCAAGAAAAACAGAGCAGGTAGAAATAAATATTATAAAGGAGGATATAATTACAGGTAAAGCAGAGATTTAAATGATAAAATAATTTTATCAATAACTTTATGGCAACACATTTGAAAATTTAGACAAAATAGACATATCCTTTAAAAATCTAACTTGTTAGAAGTGGTTAAAAAAATAGAAAGCCGGCCGGGCGCGGTGGCTCAAGCCTGTAATCCCAGCACTTTGGGAGGCCGAGGCGGGTGGATCACAAGGTCAAGAGATCGAGACCATCCTGGTCAACA
>NW_022437002.1:6931036-6932010 GCF_009761245.1 Sapajus apella | reverse complement strand
AAAAAAAAAAAAAAAAAAAAAAAAAAATAGAAAGCCTAAACTAGTACTTTAGACAGTCCGGTGATATGGCTTGACTGTGTGTCTCCACCCAAATCTCATGTTGAATTGTAATCCGCAGTGTTGGGGGAGGAACCTGGTGGGAGGTGACTGGATTATGGGGGTGGATTTTCTCTTTGCCATTCTCATGACAGTGAGTTCTCAGGAGATCTGGTTGTTTAAAAGTGTGTAGCACTTCCCCCTTTGCTCTCTCTTTCTCCTACTCCTGCACGTGAAGATATGCTCATGTCCCCTTTGCCTTCTGCCATTATTGTAAGTTTCCTGAGGGCTTCCAGTCATGCTTTCTGTATAGTCTGCAGAACTGTGAGTCAATTAAGCCTCTTTTCTTCATAAATTACCCAGTCTCGGGTGAGAGCTGGGTAATTTACTGCAGTGTGAGAATGGACTAATACATCCTGTTAAGGAAATAGAGGCAATAGTAATAAAGACAGTTCTACAGATGAAGCACGTATCCTACAAAAATCTCACAAAAACTTACAAGTATCACATCATTCCAGTCTTACACAAATTTTTTCAGAGAAAAAGGAAAGAGGTAATACTTCCCCAACTCATTCTACAAGGCTAGGCTAACCTAGATGCCAAATCATAGGTAACAAAGACAGGAAAATGTCAGGCTCATTTTTGTTTATTAATATAGATGCAAAAATCCAAAACAAAGTATTAGCAGATCGAATCTTATTATATTATCTATGAAATAAATCCTAACACTGTATGAGTAAGTTGGGTTTCTCCCAGGAAAGTAAAATTTAATATTAGGAAAATCTCTAAATATAATTGAACACATCATATGGTCAAGTGAAAAGATCCAGCCTTCGATTAATTTCAACGTACATTTGATAAAAACTCTCAGTAAATTAGAAATTAAGTGGAACTTCATTCACCTGATCAAGAGGGGTCTCCAAAAACCCTATAAAAAA
>NW_022437002.1:6909465-6930936 GCF_009761245.1 Sapajus apella | reverse complement strand
CCAGAGGAGCAAGATTATTTTATTTCTCTAAATACATTCAACATAGTTATTTTATATTCTGTGTCTTATAATACTATTAGCTGTTATTTGTAGGTATTTGCCTACTACGTGTTGTTTTGCTGGCTGTATCAGTTAGAGATCTCCAGGGAACAGAGCCAATGGTCTATACATAGACATATCCAAGGGAATTTATTAGGGGAATTGGCTGACAGAATTATGAAAACTAAGGAGTCCCATGGTATACCATCTGAAAGCTGGAAAACCAGGAAAGCCAGTGGTGTAATTTAGCCCGTCGAAAGGCCTGAGAATTGAGGCAGCCAATGGTGTAACTCTCAGTTTGACACTGAAGGCTTGAGAACCAGGAGCTCTAAAGTCTTAGGACTGGAGAAGACGGATGTCCCAGCTCAAGACGTAGAACAACTTTGCCTTCCTCTGCCTTTTTTGCTCTATCTGGGGCCTCAGTGGATTGGATTATGCCTGCTTACACTGATGAGGTCAAATCTGTACTCAGTTTACTGATTCAAATGCTAATATCTTCTGGTAACACCCTCACAGATATACCAAGAAATAATGTTTTACCAGCTATCTGGGTATTCCTTAGCTAGTCAAGTTGACACATAAAAATGAGCAATCACACTCTTTCTTGTTCACAGTTCCATGTTTCCTTGTGTGTTCAGTGATAGACATTTTTAACTGTGAGTTATTCATTTTCTTGGGAATTTTATCTGTGGAAATTATTTGAGGCCTGAGACAAAGATTTCCATTTGCTTCTGCCGAGCACCTGAGGCACTACCAATCTGGGATGTTTTACACCTAATTCTTGGCTTGAGTTTTTCCAGATCCTCTAGGTAGAGTGGATTTGACTGCGTATGATGTGAAATCTAACCTGTAGTAACGGATACTCAGGAGGTGATTCTTCCTTTCTACACTCGTTACTACTGCCAAGATTTAAAATGTGCAACTTTCTTATAATTTCCTAGGTTTGGGGATGGGGTGAGTTTTTTCAAGTTCTCCTGTACATTGAGAATACAACCCTTTGGGGTTCTAAGCTTATGCAGGGGAGTATGTGACCATCTTGGGCAGACTCAGGTTTTATCTTTTATCTCTGGTGCCCTGAGAGATCATGAATACTTAAGTTAAATTTCATCTGTCAGCAAATGACCCTGTGTTAGTTATTAATTGCCACAATATTGTGGCATAATACCATACCATACTAAAACTCAGTAGTTGAAATTAATAAGCATTCGTTATTGCTCAAGAGTCTTTAAATTAGCTCGATGGTTCTTCTCATTCAGCTGGATCACTAATGCGCTGCAGTCAGCTGTGGACAGGTAGATATCTCTGCTGCACTTGCCTGGGCTGTCTCACATGTTTGGAGATCTGCTGGCTATAGGCTGGTCCACGATGATTTTGGCTGGGATGGTTGGGTTGGCATAGCTCTCTTCCACCTTGTCACTTATCCTCCAGCTGCCTTAGGCTTGTTCTTATAGCAGAGGCAGAAGACCAAGAGAAAGAGTAGAAGTACTCATGTCTCTGAAGGCCTAAGCTTGGAACTGGTACACCATGACTTCTCCCAGATTCCATTGGCCAAAGCAAGTTACAAAGTTACAAGTCCACTCAGATTTCAGCATCCACCTTTTTTTTTTTTTTTTTTTTTTTTTTTTATTACTTGCACCAAAGAGTCCACCTCTTGATGGAGTGAGCTGCAAAGTCACAAGGCAAAGGAGATGGATTCAGGTAGAGACAGAGAGTTGGTGCTCTTTTTGCAACAAATCTATCACAGCCCCCAAGGCTAAAGTTGGCTTCAGTGCTCTGCTTACTTCTCTGGTTCTGTCTTTACTTAGATTTTGGCTGCAGCGATTCTGATTTTCTTGCCAGCACACTGATACATTTAAGAAGATTTAGAAATATATATATATATATTTATTTATGCGTATATATTCTTTTTTATTGTGTTTTAATAAAAACATTTTATTTTATTGATTGATTGCTATTTATCATGTTTTCAGTGGGAAGATCAACTAAAGCACCTGTCACACTGTCTAACTGACACTTTGGGTGAGTCTCTGTCTTTGCATATGTGACTCTCTACTTGAAAGTCTCTCTCCCAATCTTTGAGACTCCGCTCAAATATCCCTTTTGAGCTTCTTTGACTGTCCTCTTCACCTAGGCAGAGCTAGGCCTAGAGTGGGCACCTTGTTCAAAAATTATTAAAAGTTCTAAGACAGTGACAGCAGAATATTCAACCAAGAGTGAGGCCCTGCTATGTGTGGGGCTCTGTATGACTGCACAGGTCACACTCTCATGAAGCTGGCTCTGATGGTAATTATTGGTTTACATCTCCATCTCCCTGATTAATCACTGGATAGCTAGGAGAGAACACATCTAGGGTAAGCCTGTCTGATTAATCTGTATGTCCCCAAGAGCCTATCAAGGTGCCAGGTATAATCAGTATAGGGTTGTCGAATGAAAAAATACAAATAACATGTTCTCAATTCTAAAATGCACCAACTCTGATAGCTTTAACAGAAAGGTAGAAGAACCATTTTAAACGTCCCTGTTTATTGTAAGATGCTTTTCAGTTTCAGAATAGTTTACAAAATACAGAATTGTGGAAACACAGTGGTGCCTTTTAGCATCCTCTATGATGGCTGTCCTCTCTTATTTTTTTTGAGACGGAATTCCAGGCTGGAATACAATGGTGCAATCTCGGCTCACTGCAATCTCTGCCTCCCGGGTTCAGGCGATACTCCTGCCTCAGCCTGCCGAGTAGCTGGGATTACAAGCACGTGCCACTGCACCCAGCTAATTTTTTGTATCTTTAGTAGGGACGGGGTTTCACCATGTTGGCCAGGCTGGTCTTGAACTCCTGACCTGAAGTGATCCACCCGCCTTGGCCTCCCAGAAGTGCTAGGATTACAGGCGTGAGCCACCGCACCCGGCCTGATGGCTGTTCTTATGCTCCATGGAAAGTGAGATGTTTCCTTCAGTTCTAAAGTGGATTCCTGGGAAGAACTTTCTCTCTTATTTCCTCTGACATCTGCTCTTGACTGAACCCTGGGCTGGGAATGGTCTTCAACCTCAGTTCATGATTGAAGAGACAATGAACTGTTCTTGTGAGCGGCAGGGTAGGTGACCAATCTACTAGTCTCTTACCAGACTTGTAGGTCTCCTTTGGGAGGAGGGCTCTCTAAGCCCTTTATGTTATTTAATGTATCGTGGCATCTTAAAACATCATCTCCCTGGGGAAAAGAGGTCTTGGCTCCCAGTACTAGCTCTTCTGGGCCTTTGGCTTCTCCTTTCCGTGCCTCAGTTTCCCCCTTTATACAGGAAGGAGAGCGAGTGGCCCCACAGGGAAACAAAGAACAGGGAGTTGTTGGGGGCGGCGGTGGGCGGGGGACCTTGAATCAGAACAACTCCAAGGTCTGTTCCTAGAGAGGTGAACAGTCTCCCAAGCCCCTCAAGCCCACACCTCACCACGTAAGCTTTCAAGATCGGAAAACGCAGAGGAGGGAAGAGGGCTTTAAGGATGCCCACTGAACCTTCACCCCCAACTTTCAGCGCCAGAGGCAGTGTTCCCTCACACCTACCCTGGAAAGCCGGAATCTGGAGCGACCCCTTCCCCCACCGTCTTCAGCCCCTCCTCCTGCGGCTTCCCCACCGCAGCCCCCTCCCCCCCATTACAGCATCGCTCTGGGCGCCAAGACGGATTCAAGCCAGGGACTGCTGCAGTCAGCTCTCCGCTTCTCGGCTCCCGCAGCCTGTGTCCAGGCTCTGCAGCCTCCAGCTGTGCTTCGGACAGTCCCTTTTCCCCCCACCCCGCCCCCGCCATGGCACAATCCCAGGCTCAGGGCCCAGAGGCGGGCGGGCACAGTGGGCGCGGGCGGGGTCCCAGCACAGGAGGCAGGTACAGCGGGGCTGTCCCTCCACACTGGGGATGCCTCGTCTGTGCGGACTGTGGGTAGGGGACGCCTGCCAGTGGCTCGGAGGACCGGCACAGCGCCCCATTCTGGCAGGGGCTGGGGCAGAAGAAGGGGGCTCCCTGACCCGAGGCCAGGAGCTGAGGTCGGTCGGTCGACAGACTGGGAAAGCCCGAAGGAGTCTCCCAAGCAGACGGGCCTGGGGGGCTGTGTGTGACACTCAGGGCGTGACTGCGCCTCCGCCGGGCGCGAGACCCCGTCCGTGAGGCTGAGCCGGTCCCCGGCCGCCCGCCCGCCGCCGCGCTTGGGTCCCCTGTGCCCAGGTCGGCTGTGCGTGGTGGTGACACTTTAGGTGCCTGTTCCTGGGTCCCCGGGGAGGGGGGATCTCATTGGTGCCCCCAGTCTGGGCGCCCCCAGCGCCGTCGTTCTGCGAGGTGGGCGCTCTTCGGGGACCCCGGCAGCCGCCCGCGGGCGGCAACCTCGGCCCTCCTGGGTCCGCGCGGGGGCGGGGAGCTCGGTCCCCCTCCCTCTTCCTCTCCCTCTCGCTGCTCGGCCGCCCTGCGCGGGGGCGGGGGCGGGGGCGGGGGCGGAGCGCGCGGGCGGGATCCCCCCGCCTCCCCTTCCCGGTCCCCGGGAAATCCAGCCTCCGTGGCTTGGCCGCCTCCCGCTCCCGCGCCCGCTGCCGCTCGGCGCTCGCTCTGGGCTCCGCAGCCGGCGCGGCCCCTCCGCTGGGGGCTCCGCAGTGCCGGGCCCCGGTCCCTGCCCACCCGCCCGCCCGCCCAACGCCGCAGCGCCCCCGGCCCGGGCCGCCGGCATCATGTAACCCGGCCGGAGCCCGAGCCGGGCCAGGTAAGCCGCGGGGAGAAGAGGGGACGGGGCCGCGCTCGCGGCGCCCTCTGCAGCGCCCCCCAGGCTCCGCCGGGCTGCGGCCCCGGCGCCGCCCACGCCTCGGGCTCCGGCAGCCTCGGCTAGCAGCCCCGGGAGGGGGGAGGGGCTGGGCCTCCTCGGCCGCCCCCGCCCTCGCCCCGGCCTAGCTGCCGGCGGGCCCGACCCAAGGGGTGGGCGGGGGACCACGCGGACGGCGGACCCACTCTGCCTGTCAGGGCCGCCGGGACCCGCTAGCCCCGGCCCAGCCCTCGCCCGGCTGGAGGCTCTGGTCTGGGAGGGAGTAGCCCGCTGGTTGTGGGGGGAAGTCGTGGTGTTGGGGAGATCCGGAGAGAAGTTTCCTCTGCAGGTGTGTGAATGTGAATGCGTGTCCCTGTGTGTCTGTGCCGAGTGTGACACTGTGTGGGTCTGTGGGTGATTGTGTGTGCCGGTGAGTGTATGCAGTGTGTGTGTGCGTGTGTCACTGTGGGCGAGACTGTGTTTGCATGTAAGGGGGTGTATGCAGCGTGAGTGTGAAGGGTGGTACTGTGTATGTATCTGTGGACATGTGAGTGAATGAGCGTGTGTTGTCTCCGAATGTGCCTGTGTGTGTCTCTGTGAGTGTGTGTGTGAATGGATGTGTGTGCCGGTGTGACTGTCTCTGTGAGTGGGTCCCGGTATCTGCCCTGTGTGACTGTGTGTGTGTGTGTGTGTGTGTGCGTGCGCGCGCGGGTGCGCGCGCGCTGGCTGTGTGAGACAGAGTGTATCTGAGCACGGTTCACTCTGAATCACCCACACCTGTGCTTTGTCTCCCCCTGCAATTCCCCCATTCCTGTTGGGACATGGGACAGGGAGATGAGACGTTTCCGAGGTTAGATCATCCCCCCTTGTCAGGGGACCCCTGACCCTTGATTCAGGCAAGAGCTTGGTGGCACTCCCCACCTTGGTCTCCACCTTCACCTACCTCAGGGGGTGCCCTCTGGGATGCTGCTGGTCTTGTCCTTCCGGCACACTGAGGCCCTTGGTGGGTGGGAGGGGGGACCTGGGGTGAGCTGGAGTATGTACTTGTGTATGCTGCTTCTCCTTTTGGTGACCTGGGAACTTGTGTCATCTCAGTAATGCTTCACCCACCGAAGGCCTTTTAGAGCTAGGAGCTGAGGAGGCCAGGTGGAAGCGTCTGCCCTGTTAGTCATCAGAGCAGGTGGCACTTTCCCAGACTTCCAAGTCCCAAACCTTCAAGTTCTGGGCCATTGGTTCAGTCCACTGGCTCCGGGTGGGTCCCTACTAAGCTCTTTGAAGTAATAATAATAAAATAATGTCCTCATATTAGCTCAGGGCTTTTGAAAATGCTGTCCTCTGAACTTTATTTCCCCAACAGCCTTAGGAAGCAGGCAGGACAGGTATCATGTTAAGCCATTTGAAATTGTTAATATTCAACTGTTTTTATTTAACGTACAAAAACAGCAATTTCCCATGGTTCAACCAAATATAATGCCGATTTACAGATGAGGATGTTGAGGCTTGAGAAAGGAATTGCATTTCCCACAACCACACACTGCTAGTCAGCGGTACAGAGAGACTTCAGCCCAGGTCTTTCAGTGACCCAAAGAACTGGGCTGGGCCAAGGTTAGAGAGTGGTGCTTTTGGTGTGCTCTCTGTGACCCTGGGGGCACTGTCCTCTCCCTCTTCGAAGTATTCCCTGAATGCTGGGGCTACTTCTGCACCCAGCTACCAGTGCCTAAAAGAGAGAGGAGGGGAGAAAAGAGGAGGAGAGGGGAGGGAGAGGCTTCGTGAGTTGGCAGTGAATCAGGGTCTAAAAAGGGAGCTGGGAGGGTTGGGGTGGCAGGTGTTTCTAAAAGGAACATGAACATAGGATGAACAGCCTCAGATGCAGCCCCTGCATCTCCCACCCGCCACTGCCCCACTGATCCGGCAGGCAGTGCCCACTGCATTTTGTGCCAGGGGGCTCACATCCAAGTAGTGAGCTTGTATGTAACTACAGAATGATGGCCAGGAAAGGAATCTTAGAATTGATTTGGTCCAACCTCTTCATTACAGACTGGGGACTCTGAAGCCCAGAGAAGGGAGGGGACTTGCCCAAGGTCACACAACAAATTTGCGGGTTCCTAGGCTAATCTTAGACCAGGAACTTTGCAGTCCTCCATGTTGCCTTCTATTCCTGAACTGTCCCCACCCCCATCAGAGCTGAGTACTGGGGATTTTGGAAAAGAAATGAAGACTCAAAATGCCTAAGGCTGTACGTCTTTCAACCTGGGACTCCTTGCCAAAGAGAGGGCGCTACAGATGTCGCTGGGGATGGGGATTCCTAGCCACACCCACCACCGAGGCAGGCCCTGGGCTTGTCTTGATTCCTGCCGGTGAGGGGCTGGAACTGCTGCCGCCCAGACTCCCAGACTTTCTTGTGTCAGTCCCTGCTTTCAGCGGCTGCCTGACACCTAACATCATCTCTTCCAGCTGATGTTGGGGCTCGAGCTGGCTACGTTCGTTTTCCTTCATCCTACCCAGTTTCCAGTGCATTTCGTCTCTAGCTGGATGGACCCTTCCTTACCTTATTGGGCTCCTAAGGGGTAGAGAAACTTCTGAGGTCTGTCTGATTTAGGAAGAGTCTGTAGTTACCCCCAAACCCTTTCTAATGAAATCTTCCAGAAGTGTAGGACAAATGATAAAGGGATTGCCCCCATTTTACAAGTGGGGAGACTGAAATTCAGCAAGGGGCCCCGTATTTGGTTGTTTTTAGTTGTTTTGAGGTGAGGTGTTGAAGGGAGCAAATGACAACAAAAGCTTATGCCTAGAGGAGCTTCCAAAGACCCCTTCTGGTCTTACCATCCCCACGGTCAGGAAACCTTCCCAGATTCTGATTTCATTCCCACTTGGTAGAGTCAAAGCTTTGTCACTCAGTGGGGGTTGGAAAAACAGCTGTGTACCCTCCACTATGCAAGCATTATGTCTTGATTCCCTCTTTATCCACCCCCCCGCCCCAGTCTGAAGGCTGCTGGCTCAGCAGGCCTCCTGCCGTCTGGGGAGTCTGGGTTTGAGCTGGGGTAAGGCAGTGGCACCATCGTTATGGTAACGAGCTGCCAGCTCATCGTTGCTAATAACTTGTCAGGCCTCTGAGCTCCATGCAGCATCTCTTCATACCAGCTCTTCTTCCCATGTCACAGACAGAAAAAGTGAGGCTTTGAGGGAGGGGTCTGGGAATAAGGGAGTTTGGAGAAGTGGATGGCCTTGTCCCTGGGATTGTAGCTGGAGAGCTGGGGGGAGGTTGTTTGGAGCTGGTTTACACATATGGTTACATAGGCTTGCATATGATTGCATGGGCTGTTTACATGTGAAAACACTCAGAACATGCTTGAATAAACTTATACATGCTAGCTGACATGTTCATGTGTTTTTATACAGCAGCCAGCCCACAGGCAAACATGCTTCCAAGCATCAGAACATGCTTGTGCCTGAATACCGTCTTTACCATCTGCACATAAGGCACCCAAGAAATCTGGGTTTGTGGGGGTGTCCAGGTATGTGGGTGGGGATCTGATCTTTTTCTGATGCAGCTTCAAAGTGTCTTGTTAACAAAGGGACAGAATGGTCCCAGGGTTCCTTCTTCTTCCTTTCAGTTAAGAGCTCAAGAGTGGAAGTGGGCTGGGGATGGTGTCGGGGGCCCAAGCTCCTAGCTCCCAAAGGCCCCTGCCTCTATGCCCTTTGAGTTCAGGTAGCCCCTGCCCCCCTCACTCTCTGTTCTTTCTCATCCTCTCTTCCTGTGTGTAAATATTAAAGAGCTGAGCCTGCAGGGCTGATGTAGACATGGGGAGAGAATGAAATTAAAAAGGATTCCCTCGCCCCCATCTTGACACCCCCGCCCCGCAGTCCCTCGCTCCTGCTTCTTCCCCTCTCCCCTCTCCCCTCCCCTCACTCAGTGCTTCCACATGTCTCTCCTCCCCCCAGTCCAGATGGGAGCTGGCTCCTTCAGAAAGGGGGCTCAGAACAGGGTGTGGGGAGCTACCTCTCTCTGCCTCCCCCCACCACATCTGCCTGCAGGGCTGGGAGCCCCCACGTGAGTATTTCTCTTATCTTTGGGGTGGTGGTTAAGAAGGAAAGTGGTTTTTAGAACCAGCTGTGAGTGGCGTTGAGAGGCTCTGGGCTGAAGAAAGGTGGGTGGGGTCCTCTCTCTAGGCTCCTTCAGGGAAGCCCCGTGTCTGGGTTTCTTTTCTCTCTTGGGACATAGAGGGAAGGTGGGGTGGGGTTTGTCAGGTGCCCCCGGTGGATGGGAGTGACAGTGGGAGGGGCGGGGGAGAGGGGCTTCTGTTCTAAAGAGGGTGTGTGGCGAGGTAAGCCTGTTTCTTCCTGGCATCCTGGGTTTCTGGTTACCGGGGCCCGGGAATGTAGCTGGGAACTGTCCCGGGTGCTGAATAGGACTCGGCGGGGATTTGTTCTTTCAGAGCTGTCCCTAGTGCTGAATGGGGCTTCGTTTGGTCCCGATGGTGGAAAGGCGGTGGGCAGTGGGGAGGGCTCACTAGAAAAATTCTCCCAGATGACCCATTTTCTAAGGGCAGGGTCCCTGGATCGAAATATGAATTTGTGCTTCTTCCTATGGTTTAGGTATCACAGTTGTTAGTGGTGTTTAGGAACCCTTCCCTCAAGGGGTCCCTCTCCCTTTTTGTTTCAGTTCCCCCTCTCCTTTCAAAACCATCCTACTGTTAGTGTAGGGGTAGAGGTGGAGAATAATATTGTGCCTGTGAGATCTCATCTCCTGGGAATGCTTTTTAGTGCAACAAGCTCAGAGGTATTGATACCAGCTTTTTACCTACTGGGTCCCAGAAGTTCAGGCTCAAGGTGGTTCTGGATTAGGAGAGCTTGGATCTTTCTGGTTAAGTGTAAGGTGGTTAGAGCTCACGAGTTCAGGATAACTTGATTGACCACTTGATATTCCCTTGCCCATTATACTTTGGGATTTTGGACAGGGGACACCGAAATATTCTGCAAGCCTGTCTTGTGTTCTGCCCATTTCCAAACCTAGCTCAGAGCAGCATTTGGAAGAGAGACTTTTGTTGGGGAGGAAGATTTTTAAGCAAATGATTCAAGGAGTGGGTGGGGTTGTTCAGTGCCATGGAGAAGAGAAGGAGGAGGCTACTGGAGACAGGGCAGTGGGAAAAGAGGAAGATCTGGGGGAGTAAAAAAATATTCAAATGGAGGGATGAGGTCTGGGCTTCAGTCTTTAGTTCTCTTGGATATCTTTATGGCTTAGAGTCAGGGTCATTTCAAGTACCTGTATTCTTATGGATTGTCTTTGTAATCAAGAAGGGAATAGAGCAAGAGTTATTTCTCAAGGTCCCTTCCCTTGTCATCCCAGGGGATGAGAGCCAAATGTCAGGACATGCAGATGAGTCTGTGGGGTAATAACAGGCAGGAGGGGTTGATGGTGGCTTCACCTCCCATCCCCAAGAGCACAATCAGATATTCAAATGGGATCCTTCCTATGGGGAGAGGAATGAGACAGTTTGCAGATAATCCTGGGCAAAAATTGGGTGTGGCAGGGAGTTCAAGAAAAGGGAGAGGTATTTAGGGACCTCAAACTAAACCAGTTATCCCTTCCCAGATGTGACTTCTAGTTCATAAGGAGCCCCTCACCCATCATGTTTTTGATGTAACTCATCAAGATGATTCCTGCCTTCTCTAGCTGCTTGGGAGGAGCTGAGTTTTCCTATGCTGTGGGTGCTGGGAGGTGGTGGGTGTGGGTGTGGGTGCCTGTTTGGGGAGGGGAGGTGTTTGTGCTCCACTCGGCTCCCTTGGTTACATAACAGCTTTGATAAGACTTTACTTTGGAGCTGCTGCTACTGCCTGAAGCAGTCACCCCTCCACCCCCACATGAAATGCTAGATGTCCACCCCCTTTTCCCTGGCCCCTTGGAGAGTCCTGCTCTTCCTGCTCTTCCTGATCCACTGTTCCAGCAGCTGCTTCCCTGCCAGGAGGTGTATGCAGCTTGCCTCCCTGCTCCCTTCCAAGCTCCTGTTTTTAAAATACTTGCTTCTTTTGTTATTTGAGCCTAGTTTACCCCCTTTACATTTTTAAGCCTCCCGGTCTACCCTCTCCCTTGGCAGGGCCCACAGGCTGGGAAGGGAGGGGTTCACTGAACATGAAGCTGCCCTCTAGGGAAGAAAAGAGGTATCCTCGGAGGTTTTAGTACCCACAGTTAATTTCCTTACTGTTTCTTCCTCTGCCCCAATAACTGTTTTGGAGTTTGAGAGTGTTATGCCTTGAGGTAATGGGGGGAGGACTTTGGCCTTGATACTTTCTCTTTCTTTTCTTTCATTCTTTCTTTTTTAGAGTTAAGGGGTTGCATATATGAGGGGATTGTCTCCTGGGTTTGAAGAGGTACACCTACTTTATTGTTACTCCTACCCAGGTTTTCTGAGAAAATATTCATTTCTCTAGGCATGGGATGAGGGAGTGACAGAGCCCTTTTTAAAAAATCACATTTTTTCCCCCTGAGAGTGGGTGGGAATGGGATGTGTCCAGGAGTGGGTATATCCTATTGATAACAGGACCAGCTTTGCAAATAGAGAAGTGGGAGACTAGCAAGAGGAAAGAGCAAATGCAAACTTGTAATGTACTTGAAGAGAATATGAACTTTGTGGACAGGATAGAAGCCAGGGGAGGGGTTGGATATCTCCACAGGACCTGGGACTGCAGTACACATGCATGTGTATTTCTGCCTGTGAGTGGGTATATGACTGTGTATATGCACATAAGTATGTGTCAGTATGCTGTGTATATATGTGTATAAGCACATTTATTTATATAAGTGTGGATGTGTATGTATGTATGTGTGTATGACTATGTATGCATTCATGGATATATGTCAACGTGAAGGAAATTACTGAATTAAACCTGTGTGTGTTTGGGTGTGTGGTGTGCTTACCCAGTAATGCATATATGTGAGTGTAAGCGTGCATGTGAGCATGTATGTGGGGCATGCATATACATACCATATTAACCACATATGAATATATGTACTCAAGTTGAGTGAAACGTGAATAAATTTAAGAAAGAGAGAGAGAGACAGATTCTCACCAAATGTTGGGCTACCCAAAAGTGTTTTCCCATTGGCTTGAACTGGATCACCCTGCTACCTGGAGCTCTTCTCAAGAAAGTAGGCTCCCTGAAGTCTCTCAAATTCTCATGTCCTTGAGAGCCAACTGTTCTCCATCATTTGAAAGGAGTTTACAGAGGGAAAACCTAGAAGTACTTGGGGATAGCTGAGTAAGAAATCCAGGCTCCAGGCTGTTCAGTTGCTATGGTGCTCAGGGCTGTATGTGGGGAAAGAGGATGGGGGCTTTAACATTAACATTGCTGTAGAGGTTTCAAAATTCAACAAGTTGGGCTTAGTGGATGAAAGGGGTAGTGAGTAAAAGGGGGGCCCAAGTGCATGCATAAGCCTCATACATATGAGACGTGGCAATACACATGTACAGGTATATGTGTATATTAATTTCTGTGCCATCATATGCATATATCAACATAGGTGCACTTTCTAACATGTACATACGTTAACAAATCTACAGGAATGTCTATACCAACATGGGGATTTGTCAGCATGCACATACATGCTAACACGTATACATGTGAACATAATATAAAGAAATATGTGGGCATATGCTAACACTTGTCTGATTACAACCCATGGCCATATATATGTGCATCTCACTCATCCAGGTTAACAGTAGCCTGCAAACATACTCTTCCCCATCACACATCCCTCACCCAATGCAGCCATTCATTCAACCAGTGTTTATTTTATGCCTCTAATGTGCCACATGTGTCGGGCACTAGGGATGGTCCTTGACTCAGATAACTTGCAATCTTGAGAGGGTGAAGGACATGGAACCAAATAAGGAGAGGGTTAAGGAAGGTAGACACACATAAGTGTTCATTGGAGGGAGTGGGGACCTGAAGAGAGGTAGGTTGGCTCTGGAGTGGGGAAGGGAAAGGTTTGGTAAAGGATCCATAGAAGGGGAAGCTTTTTTTTTTTTTTTTTTTGGGATGGAGTTTCGCTCTTGTTACCCAGGCTGGAGTGCAATGGCACGATCTCGGCTCACCGAGATCCTCCTCCACCTCCTGGGTTCAGGCAATTCTCCTGCCTCAGCTTCCTGAGTAGCTGGGATTACAGGCACGCGCCACCATGCCCAGCTAATGTTTTGTATTTTTAGTAGAGACGGGGTTTCACCGTGTTGACCAGGATGGTCTCAATCTCTTGACCTTGTGATCCACCCGCCTCGGCCTCCCAAAGTGCTGGGATTACAGGCTTGAGCCACCGCGCCCAGCCGAAGGGGAAGCTTTTGAGTGGAAGCTTAAAAGTTGAACAGGTGCTTACCAGGTGAGCAACTGTGGGAACAGGTATTTCAGTGACAGGAGATGTTCCAGATGGTCTTCCTACTTCCACCCTTGCCAGCCCCACCTCCACAGACTCTTCCCCAAAAAGCGGCCAGAGTAAAATGAGGTCTTGACTTTCCAGTGGCTTTCCATCTAACTCAGAGTAAAATCCAAAATGTCCTGAGCGACGTAAGTGCTGTGTGTGCAAAGCCCCCTATTACTTTTTAGATCTCAGGGCCACTCCTACTGTGGGCTTCCTTTCTGTTCCATAAAAAGAACAGTTCCACCTGGAGGCAATTGCGCTTGCTTTCCCCCTCATCCAGAAATGCTTTTCCCCCAGATATCTAGGCAACTCGCTTCCTCACTGTATCCAAGTCTTTGCTCAAAAGTCACGTTTTTAGAAAGACCTCCCCAATAGTCTGTCTTAAATAGCCCCCTGACATTCTATCTCCTCACTCCATTATTATTAATACTTTTATCTCAGTACTTGCCACCACCATTATTTTCTGTATTTGGTTATCATCCCTCTTTTTGCACTGGAATATAAACTTCATAAGCATGGGAGCTTCATCTGTTTTGTTCATTGCTGTACGTACAGTGTCAGTATTCACTTGGAGAAGTATTCAGCTTGGAGTAGGAACTCGATACATATTTGTTGAATAAAGAAATTTTAGATAGCTGGCAGCCAGTGGGGAGAAAGGATCAAGGTGGAATAAGATGCAAGGCAGGGAGACCAGTTAGGAACCTGTTGTCATAGCTTTGGTGAGAAATTAGGATGAGAGTGGCCTGATGTGGAACACCAGCTGTGGGGGTGGCAAAAAGGAGACACAATATACAAACACACGCATGCACAAATATACATGCATGTGCTTGTACTTTAATCACATCTGCTGTTTTAGTAGGGGAACGCCAAGGAGGAAAGTAAAAGTGTCTTTATGTGTATATGTGGTATGTATGTCATGAACAACTCACGACAAGCTGGACACTCTCCAGCTAATGTTGACTGCAGTTTTCCCTTCCTTTTGGGTCTTGTCACCACCATCCCATGTATGTTCATCCCTGCCAGCCAGGCTGCAGAGGGCTGCCATGCAGGAGTCTCTGTGGTTCCACCCTGTCAGTGAGGCAGGGCTCCTGCTGCAGGGGACAGGAGTCGGGAGCCGGGTCTTGAACAAAGGGAATGGTCTTAGGAGGTCAGAGCCACAGACGGAGACTTAGAGACACTTGGAGAGAGGCACGTGGACTGTGAGAGGAGTAGAGAGAAGGGGAATGGCTGCAGAGCTCAGAGATGGAGCGCTCAGGCATGGCCTAGACTTCCTGAAGCCAGATGTGGTGGGGGCGGGACAGCATCCTCAGGCAGCTTCTAATGCCTGGCCCCAACCTCTTCCCTTCTTCCCTTCTTCTCCTGCTCCACTCCAGGTCCTCTACCCTGGTGATGTGGATGCCTTAGCCAAGTATGGGCTTAGGAGTTATTGGTCCTGAGGGTTATGATGTGAATTCAGGTATATGGAGAGACCTAGAGAAAGGGGTCTCTATTTCTATGAGATATTTGGTGGTCTGGCAGTAGGGGAGAAATTTCTCTGAGCATCTCAACTTTGGTTGTTTTCTTTCTTTCTTTACTTTTTTTTTTTTTTTGAGACAGAGTCTTGCTCTGTTGCCCAGGCTGAAGTGCCGTGCATGATCTCGGCCCACTGCAACGTCTGTCTCCCAGGTTCAAGTGATTCCCCTGCCTCAGCCTCCCAAGTAGGTGGGATTGCAGGCATGTGCCACCATGCCCGGCTAATTTTTGCATTTTTAGTAGAGACAGGGTTTCTGCCATGTTGGCCAGGCTGGCCTCGGACTCCTGACCTCAAGTGATCTGCCCACCTCGGCCTCCCAAAGTCCTGGGATTACAGGTGTCAGCCACTGTGCCTGGCCTGGTTGGTTTCCTTTCTCCCAAGAGAGCATGGAGTATTGAGCTTGTGTTGCAAAACGAGCAACTAAGGTTAAACCTCAGGGAGGAGCAACCAGCTGCTAGCATGAAGAGACTAAGGCATAGTATGGGGGAAAGCTGGAAAGATAGCTGGTAAGAAAAGGAGGAAGTGGAAGTTGGGGGTCTGCCCCACCCCTTGCCACTCCGGGGACCTCTGGTGGAGGGGAGTGGTCAAGGCCTAAGATTCTCTTTGACTCTTCCTCTCCCAGACCTACAAGCCCAGGGCTGGGTTGCTTCATGACAGAGAGGCCAGTGATAGAGCCCTCTCCAGGTTTTAGGGGCCCTCTTGCCTCTCTCTTCTCCTATCTGGGCTAGGGGCCAGGGTGCTGCAGCCGCTCCCCTCCCACCTGGGCTGTGAGCATGGGGGTTGGGCCGAAACAGCCGCCAGAGCCGCCCACCTGCCCGCGGTGTCATGGCAACGACTCTGCCCACGTGGACGACGAGGAAAGGGAGGAGAAGAGAGGAGAGGAGGCATCACAGCAGAGTCGAGGATAGGAGGGGGCTCCTCAGAGTCCTGCATGCTGAAGCCCCCACCCCTCTAGCTTGGCCCTGGCCCTAGCTCTTTTCACCCTAGATTCCCCAGGGCAGGGTGGGGCTGGTGTTCCAGCCCATGCCTCAGAGTGTGCATGTCCTTGGATGTCCTGAGTAATGATGACCTTGTCTTCCTGCACAGTGGGGTGCTGGCCAGGATCCTGGGGTACATGGGGCTTTGGCATGTTCAGGCGTTGCCTTTTCTCCTTACCCGGCAAGTCGGGGATGGTGCCTGGGGCTGAGGGGATAAGAGCCCGACCTACTTCTCCATTTTCTCACTATTTTTCAAAAGGAAAATGACCCACTTTTCAGCCAATCAGACTGGGGCCTGTTCCCTGGTTGATTTCCTGAGCCCCCCTGCCCAGGCGTCTCCCCATCCTCAGCCTATTAGCCACGTGCTGGATCCACTTCCTCAGGGTAGCAGGTGAACCCATGTGGAGAAGTCCTCTCCTGCCATCTGCACCAGGCTGAGCCTGTTCTCAGTGGGACAGGGGTGGGCCAAGGCCTGGCTGAGACCACGTCAGCTCCACATTGAGCAGACCCCTTGCCTGCCTCCGTCTTGGGCACTCTGAGGGTCCTGCCTGCCCTCCCCATAGACCCCCAGGACACACCTCAAGTCGAGGCAGGAAGGGCTCCAGAAGGGTGGAAGGAGGATTCTGCCCCTCCTCTCTCCCTGTGTCCGTGGATGGTGGCAGGCCGTCTTCCCAAGCTGCTTCATTTCCACGTGGAAAGGGAGTCTGTGGCACTGCAGAACCTGTCTGTCTGTCTGTATGCCTGGCTGGCAGAGTTCCTCTCAGAGACCACCCCTGCCCCCACAGAGAGTTCTGACTGTGCCTCACTTCCCAAGCTTCTCCTTTTCTCTAGGATATTGGTCTGGGCCTCCGAGCCCCCTCCCTCCCTGAGCTATATTGGCCTGGGCTGGCTTGGGGGGTGATTAGGGATTTAATTATTTAGTTTCTCCAGCTCAGTAGATTAATTCCATCCATCACAGGCAGGCTGAGGCTTCTTCCCCTCTCTGGACTGCCTGACCAACCCCAGAGAGAAGGAGCATCATGGCTCACCTGGGCCTAGTAATAGATTTGGGAACAATGGATAAAGTTCTTGTTGGGGGAGGATTTGGTGAATGACCTTGAGCAGGTGTGGATGCCTAAGCGCTGTGAAACAAACGTGTATTTCTGTCATCTGGTGATAAACACGTGGACATGATTTTAAGGTTTTGTATCTGTGCAGCTTCTATGCACACAAGCATCGAAGTCTATTGAATGGCTAGGCGCAGTGGCTCAAGCCTATAATCCCAGCACTTTGGGAGGATCACTTGAGCCCAGGAGTTCAAGACCAGCTAGGGCAACATAGTGAGACAGTCTCTACAAAAAAATAAAAAAATGAGTCATGCACGGCAGTACATGCCTTTAGTCCCAGCGCCTTGGAGGTTGAGGCAGGAGGATTGCTTGAGCCTGGGAGGTCGAGGCTACAGTGAGCCGTGATAGTGGTACTGCACTCCAGCCTGGGTGAGCGAGCAAGACCCTGTCCCCCACCCCCCCCCAAAAAAGGAAAAAAAGATCTATTGGATGGAAATGCACATGTGGTATATGAATCCTTAGAGGAACAAGTTTGTGTGTGGTCAGGTGCTGTGTAAGTTGTGTGTGGATGACTACATGGCTGTGTAATTTGCCACTGGCTGAACACCTGCTAATTTGTGAATGAGCAATCTTGGGGCCATGTATGGCTGTGTATGAGGAAGAGATTGCAGAGATGGAATCTTTCCTGAGGCTGAGTGATGAGAAAGGGCACACTGGTGTCTGCCTACTGGCCTCCTTAGACCAGCTTGATCAGGGAGACATGCTACTTTAAAGGTGTTCTGAGGCTGGCCGTGGTGGCTTACGCCTGTAATCCCAGCACTTTGGGAGGCCAAAGTGGGCAGATCATGAGGTCAAGAGATCGAGATCATCCTGGCCAACATGGTGAAACCCCGTCTCTACTAAAATACAGAAAAAAAAAGGAAAAATTTAGCCAGGCGTGGTGGTGCCCCCCTGTAGTTCCAGATACTCAGAGGCTGAGACAGGGGAATAGTTTGAACCTGGGAAGCAGAGGTTGCAGTGAGCCGAGATCGCACCACTGCACTCCAGCCTGGCGACAGAGTGAGACTCTGTCTCCAAGAAAAATAATAAACAAATAAATACATACATAAATGTGCTCTGTTTAGCCTGGGGTTTTGTCAGGCCTGGACCCAGACTCAGATTTAAATCCTTCTTCCACCATCTGTGTGACCTTGGGAAATTTTCTTTACATTTCTAAACTTCAGTTTCCTTCTCTGTAAAATGGGAGTAATAATAGTACCTACTGCAAAGGACAGTTGCGAGGATTATACGTGGAAACACATCTAAAGCACTTAACACTGCGTCTGGACAGCTGTAGGTATTCAGGAGCCTAACCTTAGACTTCACAGTTGAAAGGCACCAGAGGCTGTCTGGTCTGAAACGTATTCAATGTATTCAGTGCTTGAATGCACTCTGTACCATCCTGCAAAGCGGCCCTCAACCTCTGCTTGCATGCTTCCCCGGACGGGACACTCCCAGCTCTTTAGGAAAGCCAGATCATGCTGGGGCAGTTCTATCTGCTGGGGAGCTCTGGTCCAGCTGCAGGGAATTGTTGCCTTCCTTTGCCCCCCTGTTCCTCCCCATTTCGCTATGCCTCAGCTGCGGGGCACTCCTTGATGGCTCAGTTGCTGACCCTGAACTCATTAAGCACCTACTGTATGCCATGTCTGTCCATACAGAGATAGAGCCCATGAATTCTGGCCTTCAAGGAGCTCACAGCTTACAAACAACTCTTTACCCTACTCTGGGGAATAGAGATATGAGATCCAAGAGGAGCTGGCAATTGTGGTGTCCTGGGATTGATGGGAGGGCACTTTTAGGGGAGACCTCATGGAAGAGAGTACACCTACACTGCAGCAGAGGGTAAAATTGGGAGGAGAGGTCTTCAGTACAAAGGGGTTTTGCAGTCTGTGCTGTCTTTTCTTTCTGTGTGCTCTCATGCTGTGTCCCCCAGCTCCTGGCTGTCTTCTCTGAAACCCAGAGAGAGCAGAGATGTAGACATCCCTGAAGCTGGAGCAGGGTCAGGCAGGGTTTCAGGCAGAGCTGAGGGGTGGGAGGTGCCATGATGTGAACCTGGCGGTCAGCCAACCAGCAAGCCTTTGTGGTTGGCTTCCTGTGCTTGACTCCCCTGTGGGAGAGGCCCAGAAGGAGGGCTTAGGCCCTGGTGCTAGGAGCCCCTGTCCCAGCTCACACAGAGACTTCCAGGACAGTGTGTTAATCCAGGAGGCGGTCCCAAGCTCTGGACCCCAGGAGGGGACCAGACGCCTGGGCCAGAGAGTAGGAAAGACCATTGGTGTGGCCAGGCTGAGTAACTCCTGCCCAGTGGACCCCTTCATGGGCTTGGGCTCCTATCTGTTATTCTTTGATGGCCCTGGAAGGCTCAGGTGTGGAGCATCCTGGAGGTTAGGGCAGCACCAGCCCAAATGACATACAAATGAAAGAAGGTGCTTTGGTGCTAAAGTCAAAAGAAGTCAGCATATGGAGATACATGTGCAGTTGTTTGAATAGGTCAGCTTAGTTACTCATTGCTGCAAGCTAAGGAGGTAGGTATTGTGATCCCATTTTACAGATGAGAAAACTGAGGCTCAGACAGATAACACAAATTGCTTATGGTCATAAAGGTAGGTTGTGACATAATGGATGGAGGTGAATGATTGGCTTTCCAGTACCCAGCTATGAGGTTGCTGGGCTTTCCCTTCCAGCTCCCTGGAGTTGGAAGAGAGACCTCTAATCCTGGCTACAGCGGTTTGTGGGAGTCTGTAAATCAAGGTCCTCTATTTGTCTCAGGTGCCATTATCTTTGACTACCAGGACTGCTCTGCTGTCTTCTGTATGCTCAGGGTGTGGGAGGTCTTCACAAGGAGCCCAGGCAAACAGAAATTCCTACCTGCATGAAACAAACGAGTTTTCAGACTACCCATTTCTGATCCAAACCAAGTCATGTATGGATAGTTACAGGCTTTGCCCAAAGCTGTCTAGAGACCCCCCCATCTTCCCTGCCTCTAAGTCTCATGCATTTAAATAGCTTCTCCCTAGTTAACAATAGCTAACCCTCAGCGCCAGCTAGATACTTTACTTGCATTATCTTAGTCCTTGTGACCTCACAGGGAGAAAGGGACTACTCTTGCTCCCATTTGAAAATGGGGAAACTTAACTTGAGAGAGACAAAGAAGCGTCCTTGATGCCACACGTCTAGTAAGTGATGGACCTGGGATATGAACCCAAAACAGTTTAGCCTAAGACCCAGAAGCCACAGTTTCTCACCAGCTGCCCCTCACCAGGGTCCTACAGGAGTTCTGGTCCTAGGAGTCCTCCGTCTCAGCAGTGTGCAGTCTTCCCTGAAGAAGGCTCCTGGAGACTTTCAGGAGAGGGGGAAAGGGGAAAGTGGAAATGATAAGGCAGCACAGCCTGAGAATTGGTTCAGTTGACAGAAAAGGAAGAGATAGCTGAGAAAGGGCTGGAAGCAGTTGGTCATGGCTGCAATTAGGGGGCATGAAGGATTGAGGCTGGTCAGGCTGAATTGTGTCTCAGAGGGCTTTTGGCAGCCCTGGAGAAGAAGGAGGAACGCCAGGCTCTGCTTCTGATGCCTCTTGGGTACATAGCTCCAGCTGGGAAGGGAGCTGGGGCCCAGCAAGTCTGAGTGAAGGACCTTTGTGGGGCTGGTAGACCCTGAATCCTGCTCCTGCAGCCCATCCCTGAAAGTTGTGCCTCATTCTTTCTCTCTGCAGCATGGGGAGGTTTACCTTTTTCTTTCTTACTCTCCCTTCTCTCTCCACTATCTTCCCTGAGCTATGCAGAGTGACATATCTGGGGGAGACCTAGGTGCAACTGGAAAAGAACGATCTTCACCTGCTAAGTGGAGTGGCTAGATAAACATCGTGAACAAGGCTGGGTATAGAGGCTGGATTTCTAATACCGGAATCTCCAGGGCTCTCCAAAGCCTTTGAAGAGAAAGGAGTGGAGGTCCTTTCTGTGGGCTGTTGTACATAGGAGCAGCGTGGATGAGGGCAGGAAGGGAAAATATGCATTCACAGAACAGGTATTTTTTGAACACTGTTTATTGGCAGGCATTGTTCTAGCCACTCAAAATAATGCAGCACACAAACAGATACAGTCCCTACCCTTCTGGAGCTTATATTCTACTATGGGGAGGCATACTATAAACAAACAATAGACAAAGAAAATAATTTCAGAGGGCAATCAGTGCTCTGAGGGCAATGAGGCAGGTGATATAGAGCATCCCCAGGGTTGCAGCTCAACTTTAGTTGGAGTGAGTGGTCAGATAGGCCTCTCTGAGCTGAGACCCAAAAGATGAGACAGAGGAAGCCATGGGAATATCTGGGGCAGAGTGTTCCAGCAGAGAGAACATCAAGTGCAAAGCCCCCTGAGGTGGGATTTTCAAAGAGATTATAGGTAGTGTGGGTTATTCACAGGCCGAGCACTGTCCAGTGGGTCAGGAGATGGATTTAGACTTGTATCTGCATAAATGGCTCAAATGTTTTGGAGCTGTAAACCCATTTTCTGTAAAATTTCTGACCTAAGCCTCTAAGAAGTGTTGATTAAATAAAGTAATAAAGGTGAATGAATAAAATGGCAAGCCTCCCTCCTTCCATTCTGTTTCCCCTTCTTCCTTCTCCATTTTCTGGGGCAGTGAGGGGAGGAGGAGGAGGAGGAGGAGGAGGAGGAGGAGGAGGAGGAGGAGG